>NC_137791.1:125282776-125588848 GCF_963383645.1 Muscardinus avellanarius
TAAACTAATAAAGCAGTAGAAAAAAATCACAGATAAAACAAGATAGGATATTCAGGTGCTGATGACAAGAATGCCTTAAAGGGTTTATGTTAATAATTATAATCTAAGGAATCAGAGCTCCAGAGAGAAAGGCACTTTATGATGTATTTACAACCCTTCCAAAATGCTCTGCATAATAATGCCAAGTTTGAAGTTTTCCATCTCCTCCCCATAAATATAGCAGTTTTCCCCAGGAAATTATTCCAAAAGCAAAAGTAAACACTTTCCCTCTCCAGCAGAACAGAGTCATTTTTTTACAACAGGAAGAAAATGAAATAAAGCATGCACTATAATACACAGAGATGGCCATTAGCCTGCTGGAAATTCTGGAGGGCATGGTTCTGGGGCCATCAGGCAGTTTTCCTTGATCTATTAAAAACAGTCTACAATTTCTCCCTTCTAGGTTTTCTCTCAAGTCTGCTCTTCCTAATCCCAGGTTTTTCTTGATATCTCTCTCTTGTTTATTTGCTTCTGCTTCTGTTTTTGTTTTTACCATGCTCCCATCCCCCCATGTGCCTATTGATGGACAGTCAATTGTTGAGCTGTACATCAGCCCTCCTCCGCATATATGTGGGTTTTGCATCCGCTAGATTAAACCACCATGGAGCAAACATATTCTTAAAAATTTTCTTCTGTAGATTGAAGGTGTGAAGGCTTTTTATTTTTCTGGTCACTATTCCCTAAACAAAATTGTGAAACACTATCTATATAGACATTATGTTATATTGGGTATAGTAAGCAGTTCAGAGATGATTTAGAGTATACAGGAGAATATGTACAGGTGACATGCAAATACTTTACCATTTTATATAAAGGACTAGGGCTTTCCCACAATCTGATACACTAGGCAGCCAATTCCTCCTGTATATTGAGGAACAACAACTCTGCTTCATTTTCTAAAAATTTGATTCATGCTATAATTTGCCCAACAAATATCTGGAGACAAGTGTTCTGGCTGAAAATAATTTAAAAAATGGATAGAACTAGGTCTTTGGTTTGGTTAAATCACAGCATTATGAAAGTAGATACATAAATACACAGATCCACACTGTGAAACATTAACATGTGCCATGTGAACATCACAGGGTCAAATGTGTGTGGCTTTCAACGCGACCCTCTTTACTTACTAAGTACATTGACCTTGACTAAGTTACTGGAGTTTCCAGAGCCTGATGTCTTCGTCAGTAAAATAAAGATAATAATATCTACCTGACTGTTCCAAAGCAGGGATGCAAGAAAGTAGGTGTGTGCAAATGTGTGTTTTATGGTACGTAAGATGCTTGGTGCCCTCCTTAATATTTAATGGAGAGAAAATATTAATATGGTATGTGATAAAGTGCTTACTACTACTCTTTCAAGTACTAAGGCCAATAATATGTTAGATAACTGAAGTACCCTGGGACAGAGGAGAGGGAGATTAACTCAGCCAAGGCTTCCCAGAAGAGATAAGGTCAGAAAAGGAAAGCGTAGCCAGGGACGGAAGTAGGTAACAGGAAGTCCTAAAGGTGACACAAATACATCAGCTTTCAAGTAATGGCAAGTAGTTATTTGTGTTTGGACTATGGTTTCATGCTAGGTGATCGAAGAAAGTTTCAAACAAAAAATGAGTTGGGAGTTTATGAAAAGGCTTCTATTCCATGCTAAGAAATTTTAATGTCTGAAAATAAGAAATAATTAGTGACCCTTCAGAAATGGCATAAATATCCCAGAATTATACTTTAGAATTTTGAAATATGGAACTCTAGTCCTGTGTAGAAAGTAGATGACCACAGAGAGAGGCTGCAGGCAGAAACACCTGTTTAAAAATATTAATTATCTATTAATTAATTGTACATTTAAAATAATTTATTATTTATAAATTATATTTATATTGATCCAAGATAAAAAATGTAAATTTATATAATGATATAAAATCTATAAAACAAAGTTAAAGAAAGATAATGGAATGGAAGCAGAAATGGAGGAGAAAGCAAATAATATAGCAAATCTTGAGGTTGATCAGATAGAGAAAACTATGGATTTGGATGTGTCTAAGGCATTCCCACAGCTTTTGGCCTGACCAACTGATTATCGTGATGCCCTTATAATTTCAGATGAGGACCTTGAATAGTGGAGTAGAGTGGATTGGGTCTTATTTCCCAGTTCTTTATGACTATCCTTTGCCAGGTGGTTTTGTAGTACCCCCACTCAAGGTTCTTTCCGCTGATGTCAGTGTATCCGTTGCAGGCTGAGGCTCTATTGGCTTCCCTTATTTCTGTTCATATTCATATACTGTAAGCATTCACCTAGAGGAGGGCTTGCTGCAAAGCACAAGGGAAATGGGAAAACACACAAAATCTACTTAGATGCAGTTCTGGTGCAGTCAAACCCAGCCACTCCCACCTAAAACCAGGCAAAGCAAAGCAAAGCAAAGCAAAGCAAGCTTCCAGAGCTAGCCTGTACATCTATGAGCAAGGCAAATGCATTCTTTCTGTTGTATATTCTCCTAGGAGGGAAAAAAAAAGTTATGCAGCATTATTGTGGCAATAGGCCCGTTAACACAATGAGACAGAAACACTGACATTTGAATATCTGGTTCTAATTTGTTCTCAAGACCCAACTACTTCCCTATGCTCGAATTCTCTCAGCTGCCACAGTATTACTCCAATTAATCTTTTTTTCCTCTTTTCTTTTGTTTTCTTAAGCTGAGTAGAGTGGTTTCTATTATTTGCCACCCATTGAATTCTAGTACACTTACAGTTCTGTTAAGATACTTTGACTCTTAATTATCTTTCCAGATATAGTGTCAGAATAATGAGGCCACATGTTGAACCGGGAGTTATTATGTACAAGAAAGGACCATTTCATTAAAGATTTAGTGAATTAATGAATGAATTAATTAATGATGGAGTAGATTCCATAGCTACAAACTGTATTTCCTTATGCCAGCTTAGCATCTGGAAAACATGTTTCATTGACAAGTAACAAAGAGACTGAATTAAAAAGCATGGGTAATATAAATATTTAAGATGTAGTTGAATAAAGACTAGAGGAGGACACGAATAAAAGGAGAATGAAAAATAATAGTGTGATAGAAGCAAAAGAAGATGAGAATTTTGTGGAAGAGGAAGCGGTAAACAGTATCAAATACCAAGGAATTATTTGCTGGTTAGACAACGGTTAGCAGAATCAGGTTATGAGTAAATAACCCCCCCACACCGAGTATTTCGAGTGATGTTTGTGCTAAGGGAGGCTGTGAGAGTTTTCCCAGAGCACAAACACAGAGAAAGAGAAAAAAAATACTGAATTGAAGGAAAGCAAATACTATGAAATATTTGCAGTGGTTCTTCAAAGAACAACATCCGATAAATATTGGTAAATGCCACATGTTCAATCCTCCTTTTTGAACATTCTCAAAGGGTGTTAGCATATTAAAGTGTCAACACTCTTTGATAATAAAAACTATGTGTATGCATGTTTAAATTAGCTCTCAATGTATTTGACCATATATTATTTTATGTGCAAAACATCTAATTAATAATCTGTGAATAGTTAAAACCATTCAGATATGGATCTGTTCTTTCTACTCCAGTGCTGAAACTCTAAGAAACTGCAGTTGCCTTGCAGAATTTTTTTTTCTGAGCTTCATATTTCCTCATTTGACTACTTTCTAAAATTTCATACTTGATTGTTATACTAGAAAACAGAACTGCTTACCTCAATGCCTTTTTTTCTTTCCCAGTAAAATATTTTCAATTGATATATACTATATAACCTGAGATTCTCCTTGAATCCTTCTTCATACGTTTTCTCCCCATCATTCCATTGAGTAATTTCAAACTATTTTCCATTTTGCCACCCAAAGAGTTTGAAAATCTTCATCTCTTTCTTTGTAGAGTAGTCCAAAAGACTTCTGTTATGGTTTCCTGTGATTGGACACATGATCCTAGTTGCTAGGGGAGGAAAGATGAAGAACCTGAATGAGTGGGCCAGTGAAGGAGAAGAGTCAAGTACAGGAGAGTCTTGCACTGGATGATGTCACTGTGGTCTCAGGATACTGGGAAAACTTCGTAGAACTATGCAGAATGCCTCTTGGAATTGTTCTTTGGAAGAATTCTGCAGGACTATGTAGAATGCACCTTGCAACTGTCCCTCTGACACATGAGAAAAGGATCTCTATCCCCCGTCTCTCTTCTGCCATCAGTTGAAAAGGGGGCCCCAGCACCACCAACTCCTCTGAACTTCTGGACTAATCTACGAATACATCCTGAGGCAGAATAGCTAAAGGAAGTCAGCAGGCATTTGAGGTTTTGTCCTGCTAGTTTGCAGCAACTGCCCATCACAGCTGCAGCTGAAATCAGTGTAGTTGGCAAAAGAATCAGAGTTTGCTAAAAAGCCTTTAACTGCTCTTGTCTCTAGGCATGCCCCTCTCTAAACCATTCTTTACGTGGTCTCCAGATAATGATTCTTGCATTTTCATCCATTAATGCAACACAAATTTCTTAAGTGCATTGTATCTGCCAGACACTGTTTTATGTGTGGGAGAATTAGACCAGTTTTTGGTGTCAGGGAATTTACATTTTAGGAGACATTTAAAAACAAGCAAGTAAGCAGAAAAAATAGTATCGAGGAATAATAAATCTTATGCAGAATTAGAATACATGAGGGTATAAAAAGAAGACTGGGTAGGTACTCTAAGTTACACAAAAGGCTATTGCAGGGAATGGAGAAACAAATGGCTTAGATGACTAGGAAAAAGTCTGAAGAGGAGTGAATGGATTCAGAATATGTTCAGGAACCAGTCAGTGGATTGGCTGGAATTAAATGTGAAGCATGAAGTAAATAGAAAATAGGGAAGATTTCTATATTTTTCACACAAGCACTCAAGAGATGGTGCTGCCACCTATCGGGATGGAAAAGCCTGTGGGAAGAACAAATTGCAGGAGAAAATGATGGATCTTTTACACCATGTTGAATTTGAGATGATTATTAGGATGCTGAGTTCTAGATGTGGAGTAGTCAAAATTTGATGTGATATTATTACTCTCTCCCTTAAAAATCCTTCTGGAGCTTCACAGTAAAGGCCAACCTTGGCAAGATGTAGTCTCTGTTGACAAGCTCCCACATTTTATCCACATACATTCAACAATATTGTTTTTTTTTTTTAATTCTCAAAATACACATTAACCCCATGCTTCCCTGCTACATATTTCAATGATTTCTCATCCATTCACTATCTTTCTTCCAAACACATTTCTGTCTTTACCCTTTGCAGACTTGACAACAGCTGTTGAGTTCCTCCCATTCTGGGTTGGGAACATATTTTCTCAACCCTTATCCATTGCATGTCTCACTAGCATAATGCTGGACTTGTGATCGATTCACACCAGATACATAATATTTTATTGTTTTTCATTACCTAATCAGAAAAATTATATTCCCAGCATCTTTTATAAAAAATTTTATTGGTGCATTGTAGTTATACATCTTAATGGAGTACAAGATGGTGAAGGCATAAATGCACAGATCACCCAGTTACCCCTTACCCAATTGCTGCCACATTCTCTCCCCCTCTCTCCCTCTCATATTTGGCTTAGTGATTGACTTTGAAATGTTTGTGAATGTACATCATGTACATTGCGGAATTTCCTTCTTCCTCCCTCACCTTATTTGTGCATCTATGTCATCTCCTCCTTCATCTTCAGTTCCTCCTATGACCCATTTTCTCCCTAGTTTCAGCATATTAAGGAGAACATCCTATTTCTTATTTTTTGTGACTGACTAATTTCACTTAGCATAATGTCCTCCACCTCCATCCATTTCCCTGCAAATGGTGTAATTCTATTTTTCTTTATGGCTGAGTAAAATTCCATTGTGTACATATCCCACAGTTTTGTAATCCATTTGTTTGTTGATGGACATCTTGGCTGGTTTCATAGTTTAGCAATGATGACTTGTGCAGCTATGAACATAGATCTACATGCATTACTTTGGTTGTTTGGTTTGCATTTTTTTTGGTAGATATCCAAAAGTGATATTGCTAGATCCCATTCTTCTGAGGATCCTCCATACTGTTTTCCAAAGTGTTTGCACTAATTTGTAATCCCGCCAACAATATATTAGAGTTCTCACTTCTTCACATCCTTGCCAGCATTTGTTATTGTTTCGGTTTTGAATGATCACCATTCTAGTAGGAGTTAGGTGAAATCGTGGGGTAGTTTTAATTTACATCTCTCTGATTACTAGTGATGTTGAGCATTTTTCATACATTTATTGACCATTTGAGTTTATTCTTTTGCAAAGTGTCTATTTAGTTCACTTGTGCATTTTGGATTTGGTTATTTGTTTTCTGAGTGCTGAGTCTCATGAGTTCTCTGTATGTTTTAGATATTAGTCCTCTATTGGAGGAATGGGTGACAAAAATTTTCTCTCATTCTGTTGGCTCTCGGTTAAGGTTCTTGATAGTTTCTTTTGTTGTGATAATTGCCTCTAAAACATCATATTTGTTCTGTTTACATCTGAGTAATAAAGTTATATAATCAAACTTGTCGCATCTTTAGTTATTTCAGGGTGATGGTCAAATAGTTTCTAAGAAACTATTTGTTTTATATGTTTCATTTATTTATATTTAAATTTTATTAACCAAATAGAGATAAAAATATGCAAATAAGGAGTTAGTGCCTTCTACATAAACATATATTCAGTTTATTCTGTGTTAATTGTTTTCCCTATAATTATTGAATTGTTGAAATAGTTCAAATTGAAAACAAATAAATTTGATTTTACTATCACAATTTGTCTGAAGGCTAGTTGAGATGTGAATTGCTTCTGTTCTCTTGACATGTTAAACTCAAGATTTATTTTCATAGGACATTAGAATAAAACTGATTAAACCAATTTTTATCTGAATATGAGCTTTTATCTGCATATGATTATCTGGGAGCATGGTGATAGAATACTCGTCTCACATGCACAAGGTACTGGGTATTGAAACCAGAGCCTTGTGCAGGTGAGGCAAGTATTCTACCGCTGTAGTATGTCCCCAGCTCTTATTATTGTATTTGAGACACTAAATTGCCCAGACTTACCTTGAACTTCGGATCCTCCTGCCTCGGCCTCCTGAGTAGCTGAGGTTAAAGGTATGTACCACTGCATCCTACTTAAATAGTATTTTAATAGCTTATGTAAACAGCTTCTAAATAGTTTTAGGGCAATTATAATACAGAGAAAGAACTTCTCTCATCATTTCAGGTTCGAGCACATTTCTTCCTGTGGGATGCGCGTGCTATTTCAGGCACTGAGCTGAATACTTCATGGTGTTCATCTCAATGAATTAAATACAAGCTCAGTAAGTGCTTGATCTTTCAAGTTTTTACTCAATGGACTTTAAATATTTCATACACAAGGTTTTATTGTGCAAGGTATTTCTCTGGCACACAGATAGTAGGTATTTCATAATAGTAGATGGATTAATTAATCCATCCAATCTGGTAGTCCTTGAGTATTTGCTTCCTGTCTGGTATCATGTTTGACTCTAGTAATGCAGAGCTGAATCAAATGGGATGTTTACACTGAGAACACTGAAGTCTAGTGAGAGAGTCAGGTAGGCGGGCAATTAGATAGAACTAAGTAGAGATAGTTCTGCAGTCATGGGATTAATAGGGCCAAGAATAAATACTTCATTGTACTTCATCTTGAGTGCATGTGGAGCTTTTCCAGAAATAGGAAAGGAGCCTTACAGAAAACGGCAGTGAGGAAAAGAAGACAGAAACATCTAATGAAACAGGAAGAGCAGGACAGAGTAAGTGGCAAAGGTGGTGGCCATTGACTGTGGCTGATGTGGAAGTTGGATGGAAGTGGAAGGAAGGACAATGGAATGGTAAAATAGAAAAATGGGTTGAGATAATGCAGGATTTCACAAGTTCAAAAATGTGGATTTCATAATGCAGTCAAGAAACCTTTGGAATTTGATTTTTGGCTAGCTTTGATTTTAGGAAGGTAAACTTTTGGGAATCAAAGTTCATACTTGTGCTAAGCAGAAATTATATATTATATCTTTATTTTATTATATGTTTTTAGAAAACATACAACAAAGATACTATACTCATATATGTATGATTATGCATGTATATATATATATGTTTGTATATATACAAATCTGATATATATATATATATATATATATATATATGTGATATATATACATTTCATATACATATATATGAAAATGAGTTCTACAGAAGTTAGAACTTGCCTTACTCGGGAAAGGCATGTTCAAATACTAGGTCTTTGAATCTACTAATCTCTAATCTATTAGTTTCTTTTTCAAGCTTCTAAACTAGATTATGTTGTCAAGTAGACCCAACCTATAAAAAAGGCATAGAAATACTATCAGTGCCACATTTCATATGCTCAGAGCACTGTAGGTCTCAACTGGGCTTAATAAACTCTAGGTTATTACAGAATAAAATTCTACCAATAGTGTAAGCTGCTTTGAAAATGGGACTGAGTAAGCAAACAGTGATATAAAAAAATCTGATTTGTAGCTGGAACTCTTCATTAATTTAATTTAATTTAATCTTATTTTCTGTCCTTATAGACTAAAAAACATGGCAAACATTTTATAGATAAAACAATATCCTAACTGATGTAGACACAACATGCAAAGAACAAAGAGGAATACAAAAAGGAGGGGATTGATGACAAAAATTATACAGTTCTCAATAGTGATTTGTCCTTCAATCAGTCGTTTAAAATTTTTTATTATTCATTTGATCACCTCCCAAAATTAAAGTTACATTATTCATATTGGAAACTTCTTCATGCTTAATGTGAAAAGCACATGGAATCATGTATGCGAAATGCCTTTGTAGACTCTTAGGTTCCCTAGAAACCTTTACTTTCATCATTGTGATAACCCTTTGATTAAAATCCACTTTTAACCTTTGAAAAAGATTCTGTACTACTTCAACTTGATGTTGAGATTAAACTACCTTATTTGAAAAAGATCAGAGATGGTCTTCAAAATGCCTACAAAGGACCACACGTCTACACATAGCATCAGCATATGAAGATTGAGTACTTATTTGAGGCTGTGCCAAGACTCTCTCTGACAAAGCCATCCTTAGACTTCACAAGGCATCAACAATCCCTGTGAGGGTACAATAAAAGCTCTTTTGTAGCTCAAGAAAGCAGAATTAAAAATGGAAACAGCCAGGGACTTTCTTTTATGTTTTAGGGGAGAAAAAGTTTAATAATATAGGAGTGAAACAATTCAAGAACAGTGACCATATCTAATTAAGATCTGTAATTACAAATCAATACATTTAATAAAGAAAAATGTGCTTGTTTATTGCAGCAGTATCAACTTTTTGATTGTGCTGAAAATTATATGTGAAAATGACCATAATTTATTAACCATATAAAAGAATTCAAGAATTGAAACACCTTAACATATCCCTCAAACCATTTAGTTTGTAAGGTAGTAAGCCCAGGTAGAGAAAACGTGTTTAAAATAAATACTAAAAAAAAGTTAGCCAGGTATGGCGGTACACTCTTGTAATCCCAGCATTTGGGAGACTGAGACAGGAGGATTGCACAGGTTTGAAGCCAGCCTCAGCTACTTAGGCCCTTTGCAACGCAGTGAGACCCTGTTTCAAAATAAAGAAAAGGTCTGGGAGTGTTGCTCAGAGGTAGAATGCTCCTGGGTTCCATACTCAGTACTTCAAAAGTAAAAAATAAATAAAAATATTTTGAAGCTGGAGACCATGGTACACACTGGTAATTTCAGCTATTTGAAGGCTCAGGAAGAAGTATGGCTTGGGCCCATTAGTTCAAATCTAGCCTGGGAAACACAGTGAGAACCCATTTTAAAAACACAAAATTACTCACTACTCTTTGAAAAGAAAAATATATGAATATGGATGGTTAGAGAACAAAAACTATAACAGAAATGATGGTAAAATACAAGAAAAAATAAAACATTTTATATGGTTACAGTAAGAGAAAACAGAAAGTCAGAATGTTTGAACTGTAGTGAAGATTTTATGATTAGTGGATCCTTGGGCAAAATGTTACTCTATATGTGTTTCCATTTCCTTACATAGAAAATAAAAAAATTAGAATAGATACTATCTAAGGTTATAATAACTATGATTCTAAGAAAAACTTAAATAAAATTATATTTGTCCATTAAAACTAACTTAGATTGTTGCTGGCTGAGGAGTCTTTCTGACTTCAAAAGTTTATACCATCTCTTTCAATATTCTAAGAGCCCCAAAGGAAATGTATTAGCTTGCTAGAATGGCTGTGTCTCATTCAGCATTCTTACTGCTATAATTCAAAAGGCATGACCACACAACTTAGAGGAAGGAAGATTTGTTTGCTCGTAGTGTTTTGGAGGTTTTGGGTCAGTCCATGTAAGACCAGGGTGTGAAGTTCAGGGCACAATGTCAAGAAGCAGAGAGAAGGGGAACCTGGGTTCTACTCTCACATCATGAAGGCTGGAAGCAAGAAATCAAGCAGGGGACAGAGGAAGAATATATAAAACCCAAGGCCATAACCCCAGGGACTATTCCTTAGCAAGCATATACCCCTCCCGTTTCCAACATTGTTACCATGTTTTCATGAGTGCTAGGCAGCCATTCTAAACCCAAACCAATACATGCCATAACAAAAATATGTTAAGTTGAATGACTTAACAACATATTTTATCAGCATTTCTGTAGGTTGCAAGTCCAAGATCAAGGTGTTAGCAGTTTATATTTCTTTGGGTTTTTCTCTTTCACTTGCACCTACCACCTTCTCACAGTCTCCTCACCTGGCCTTTCTTCATGTGTGCACATACATGTGTACATATGCATTCCCCATATATCACTAATCTCCTCTTCTTATAAGAACATCTGTCAGCTTGGATTAGGGTCCACCCTAATGGACTAATTGAAACTTTATTATCACTCATAAGGCTCTTTTTCTAAATAAAGTCTGAGGAAACAGGCCTTAGGGCTCTTATATGTGAATTTATTGGACTTCCAGTTCCACCCATAGCAAAAAAAGTAAGGTTCTCTCTGTGTGCAATGAGAAAGTACTGTTGTTCACTTAGGTACATGGTAGTTAGGTCCAGAGTAGCAGGTATATCTTTGCAAACAGAGAGAATTTGTCTTCTTATAACAGATTCTAAGTATGGTAGGCAACAAAGAACAAAAATGAAAGGTGTTATACAGGAGGAATTTGGGAAGAAAGACGGAAAACATGAAATTAAAAATTGCCCACTACATTATTTCAAGGTAGTCATGTGCATTCTGCTCCCAAATAAGGTCAACCTGACTGGCTTAGGGACAGGTTATTGTATGTAGTTTTAGAAATTGAAAAAAGGAAAATAATAAAGGAAATTGGCCAAAGAAAGTAAAAATTAAAAGAAGAGAAAAGAAAGAAAAGAAGAAGTGAATAAATATTGAATTCAAAGCACATACAAGAAACAAAACAACTCTCCGGTTGTTTTATTCTGCTTGGACTGCAATTAATAAAATGTCATAGATTGAGTGGATTAAACAACAAAAATTTATTTTCTCAGAGTCTGAAGCTGGAAAGTCTGAGATCAGGTGGCATCAAGGTGAGTCTGTGGTGAGCCCCTTCCTGACTTCTGGGAGGCAGTGCCACTGTCTCATGTGCCCTCCTCTGGCCCTTTGTGCTCATGTAAAAAGGAATGATCTCTTTCTTTTCCTCTTCTTACAAATCCATCAATCCTTTTGGATTAACACTGCACCCTTATGATCTCATTTAACTTTATTTTCTGACAGCCTTGTCTCACATTGGGGACCAGGGCTTCAAAATATAGATTTTGGAGAAAAATAATTCAATCCATAATATGAGTAATGCTGATTTAAAAAAATATTCTAAAAAGAATGACTACACTTTTCCATTAGATTACTTCATTCCTGGTATTTTCGGTTATAGAGACAGATAGAAAAACACGTTTTTAAGTATCTTTGAGTAAAGACCTGGTAGAACAAGAAGTCAGATCCATAACGTCTTAAAGGCATGAAGAACCCAAGTGAAGTTGTCACCAAATGAAAGGAGCCAGAAGCATGGATGCTGTACTCAAGGATGAAGTTAGTTTGAGGATTACTTGCAGTTTGTAAATTTACCAATCTACCTTTCAGAAGGAAGCCAGTTTTACAATAAATATCTTAAAAGAAACAAATACATCTTATCTCAATAAGGATAAATAAAGCCAGCGTATTGGGTTCACTTTATTTGTAAAGGAGACCAGCTTTATATTATCTCAATTTCTGAAGTTCTTGATGGTAGAGAGCAGTGATTAGGACACTAGTCAAGTAGACCCATATTCTATGTCTACTTTGTCTGTTATTATTATTTAACCCTGATTTTCTAAACTAGAGACATCTTCATATGTCAATGAGTCAACAGTAGGCAAATTCACTGAATAAAGACATGGTTGCATGTTTTTAGGGGTGGCCTAGTGTTCAAATCTATGCAATTTAGGAAGTACTGGTGATATGAAACTTGGAACTGGCTTTAGGGAATTCATGGTTCTGTCATTGATGTGACCTTGGTTCAGTACTTGAATGTTTTTCTCTAAGTTTACTTAGCCATAAATTAAATACAGTGATAGAATATGTTTCTGGGGGGGTTACTACAAAAAATAAAATTGATACAATTCTTTCAATACCTGACATGATTTTGGCAAATCTTAGTTTCTCTATTATCAGTACTGTCACTACCATTATAGCTACTACTGTTATGTTTGCCATAATTGCCACTATTACAGGTATTATTATTAATAGTTACTATAACAAAGGAGATTTGCTGCCACTGGATTTATTCTGATGACCCAATATACATCTATAATAATTTATCTGATTCTAAGCTTTCTCATGAGAAAGAAGAAACACGAACTATCTTCTTTCTAACAGCGGCTAAGTAGTCAGCTAATAAAATCTTGAAATGTTTCCCCAGCCTTTTAGAAAAGAAGATTGAAGCCTAGATGACCTAAACACATTGCTTAAAAACAAAGAGCCATTGAGCCAACATCAGAGTTCAGTCACCTGACTGGAATTCTAGGCTCACCCCTCTAGGCCCTGCATGGGCCCTGAAGACCTCATAATCCTGAGGAAAAAGAGCATAAGCATGCCAGATGGGATCAGAGTTATGACAGCCACCAAGAGAAAAACCAGGCCATTGAACTTTGACACCATTAGCATTGGACTTTCACCAATTTCAGTTCATAATTTCTCTACAACCACAGTTCCCAAACTCTGACAAATCAGAAGAGATCAACAAGGATAGACCCAATGTTATTTTGGAATTTTTTATTTATTGAAACAATATCTCTTTCCTACTGTCAAGTTAGAGGAAGGCCAAAGAAGATGTCTCTGATACAGAGAGATTTCAATGGAGTGTCCACATTTCCAAGTTTCTAAATGCTTGTCACAATAACTGTATGAGACAGACTCTGGGTCAGACCTAGCTTCTGAGGTTAAGTAAAGGTAAAGGCTTAAGTTTCCATACATACCAGAGATGCCACAGCAGTTTCATGGCTTCCCAGAGAGCAAATTGGCAAAGGAAGCAATCACTGTACTATAATTTTTGCATAATATTTGTGCATTCCACACCTTAACTCCCACCTATAAACACTCAAAGAAAATCATAAGCTCACTTAATGACAGATTATATGCACGTCCTGTGTTTTCTACAGGACATGCCCCAAGGCAGTCATTCAAAGGAAATTTGGAATTTTCCATCAGAAATTGTTCTAGTTCTTAGTAATGAGCTCACATGACATGCATTCCTTTTTTTTTTTTTTCTTATCCTTTTTGGTCTTTTAATACATCTCACACACTCTCCATTCTGTGGGAAATGCTATTCTTACAGGGTCTGAACTTCAGTCTGAGAAATGTAGGGTAATCCTAGGAGGTTAGGAAGAGATCTTCTGTAGGAATGCATTTATTTGATCTACCAGATAGCCTGGCCAAAAGACATCCATGGCCAAATTTTGGGAACAAAGCCAGAGCCTGCTCAGCATCGGAGCAGACCAGAACTCAGAGAATCTGGCTCCTCCCATCTGTTCAATGCTGGATGAACCATATACATTGACCTTAGTGAGGGCCATAATCTGACAACTATATCTGTTTCTTCCTAGGCAAAACTCACAACTGAATATGATAAGTAAGAAAGTAATGTGACATGTTTTAAATATCTGAGATTTCACAGCTTCTCAAAGGGAGTAGATTTTTAAGTTGATTTACTGTCTTAAGCTTGAGTTAAAATATTTTTCTTTATACCCCCAAGCATCCTAGACTATTGGTCTATATGGGCCAACCTGGAATATATCTTGGGCAATCTCTATTTCAATATAGCCCCTTATTTCCTGAAAAAAAAAAAAAGACTTTCATATGAGTATCGTAAGTACTGAAAAGATAATTCCCCTCTTTTTTTTTCTAAATATAGCCCTTTAATATATTTCACAGGAATCCTGCATTCTATTTTCTCCCTTTCTGATATAATCCAGCTGTAACTTCTTAGAATGAAAGAGAAAATCTAGACATAAAATTCTGAGTTATTCTAACTGTAAGGCAAATGTATTACACGATGGTCAGAATGAAGAGACATCTTGTTTTCCCTACTGACTCTGTTAAGTCATTAGCTTAGTTGTGTCCTATCTTAGGTGAATTTCTTCTTCTGTTTCTCAGATTCTTTGTGAACAAGATAGAGATAATAATAGTAACTGTTTGTGGGTTTCTATAAGAATTAAGTATTTAGCCACATGTAAATTACATGTTTATTAAGTGATAATTTTCACTATAATCAGAGTGAAATTGTATTATGTTATATTTAGTATAGCACTTAATAAACATTAGATATAACTGTTAATACTGGTAGCACTTAAAAGTTCTTTTAAAAAAAACTAAAAACTAGTCGTACATTCTGACAAAACTGGTGTCTCTGTGTATCCCACTTAATGAGATTGAATATGTGCATACCCAGGAAGGCCAGCTTAGCTTACTCTTTCAGTTAACTGGGTACATTATCACTATATCTGCTACTCTGTGTTTATATGATAATATTTTTGCTTGGTATGAGACCTCTTAAAAAGCTATTATCTAAGAAGATGCCTGCTTCTTTTCCTAAAAATATTTTTGCATCTGGTAAGAATACACATAGGCATGGTAGGTTCTGCTAAAAGATGAAAACAGTATCAAAACTCCTCTGATGTATAACTGCTATGGAACAATAGATAAAAATATCAAAATAATTTTGTTGAGTTTTAAAGTATATAACAAAATATCTTTTTTTTTTTTTTGGTTTGGGGATTGAACCCAGAGGCATTTGACCTCCAAGCTACACCCCCTGCCCAATTTTTTATTCTTTATTTTGAAACCAGGTCTCACTGAGTTGCAGAGGGCCTCACTAAGTAGCTGAGGCTGTCCGCGAACCGCGATCCTCGGGTCTCAGCCTCCCGAATGCTGGGATTACAAGCGTGTGCCACCACGCCTGGCACAAAATATCTTTTTGGATATAAAAACACATACACTTGAGACATAGCCAAATTGGGGTTTGTATTTCTCTATCTGTAGAGGTATTAATTCTGTAATGTTTTACTAGTTGTGGGTTGAAATGAAATGGAGGTGCAATCGGGGTCCTGAGAGGAAATGAGTGTAAACCTAAGGGGGCAACTAAAAAGAGGTGAGTGATTGATCTATTTATACAACTCATGGGCAGTGTTCAGAAAACTGACAAGGGATGACAAGCAATAGAAAGATTGCTCTGATTCATCTCAAACTGAAGAAGCAAAGGGAAGAAGAGAAGCAGGAGCCCAGCAAAGTGACACCTGCAAGAGTGTTACTGGACAGACTGTGGCCCCGCATGGCCAACTTGTCACCTCTCCAAGAAGGAGCTAAGGGGATCAAGATCCCCCACTATCTTCCCCACAATCCATGCCCTGCCAGGACTTCTCATTGACCAAATGCAAACTCATCAGAATCTAAAAACATGTAGATGCTGCAGGCCCTAAGGTCCCTTCCCTGGAGGTCACAGCAAGGTGGACATGGGTGGGGAAAGTACATTTGAAGGTGCAGATAACCTGTGAAATCAAAACCACTCCAGAGAATTCACTGCCATGTTTCATTTTGGAGCTTTTCCTGTGCTGTAAAAGAACCCTGAAAGCTGCTATTACAAACCAGCTTCCAGCTGGGCATTGTGACACATGTTTGTAACCCCAGTACTTGGGAGGCTGAGACAAGAGGGATAACAGGTTCAAAGCCAGCCTGGGCAATGCAATGAGGCTTTCAGCAGCCTGGTGAGACTCTGTTTCCAACTAAAGAAAATTAGTCTGGGGTGTAGCTTGGAGGTACAAAGCCTCTGTGTTCAATTCCCCAAAAAACAAAAATCTTTCCCAAGTCAGAGGTTCCAATTGTGAACACATTAAACTGCCAAATGACAACAAAATCTAGTTACCTTTTATGTTTATAGGTATTATATTAGATTCGTATAATGATAATATGAATTAAGCTGAAATATTATCCTCTTGCATGGTTTTGGACTTTGCATGGTTTTTTACTAAAAAGAAACATTCTCATTAGTTTAATTGTTCTGCTTTTAAACAGAAATCTCCCAAGACTTTTGAATATGAACTTAAAAAATGAGTATTTACTCTCAGTATCTATATCCTCACTAATAAGCTAAATATTTATGTGCCTATATATGTACAATTCTAATATAATGTGCATTGTAAAACATGTAAAAGAACTAGTTTATAGATGAAACAAAACAAACATAAACAGTTTTATTTTCTCCCTATCTCCAATGCATATCTTTCTTACTCATTGTAGGAGAGTTCCCTAAAAAAAAAAAAAAAAAAAAAAAAAAAAAAAAAAAAATCTGTGATTCCACACTCAATCCAGTGGGCATACCAGGTACATATTATTTTACCTATTAAATATTTTTCTGCTCCGGCTTTTTTTTTTTGGGGGGGAGGGGAGGTTTCTTGGAATTGAACCAAGTAGCTTGTACCTCTGAGCCACACCACCTTTTCTATTTTAACACAGAATTGTCAAGGATCTCTCTAAATTGCTGAGGCTGGCTTGATCCTTTAAGTATCCTGTCTCAGACTCCCAAATACTAAGATTACAGGACTGTGCCACCACACTTGGCTAGTACTCAATTTTTTAAGATAGCTATACCACTACTGTGAATTTTCCTAAAAGAATTGAAGTCAGAATAGTATAAGAATACATGCATATCCATGTTTACAACAGCACAAATCATAATAGGCAAACAATGAACCAGTCTAGGTCTCCATCAACAAACAAATAGATTATGAAACAATGGTATCTAGGCATGATGGAATTCAGCCATAAAGAAGAGCAAAACTATGTCATTTACAGGAAAATGAATGGAACTGGAGACAATTTTGATGAGCAATATTAGCCAATCTCAGAAAGTGAAAGACGATATGTTTTCATTCACTCATATATGGAAGCTAGAGAGAAATTGGAAGCAAAAAGGACTTCAGATTAATGAGAGATTCTGGTAGAAGAGTGGAAGTTGGGGACTCAGGGAGGAAGTGAATGGAGAGATTTGATGAAGAAAATCATTTAAATAATCTTGTTTAGATATAGTTATTAAGACCAATATTAATATCATGTGGGGGGAGGGGAAAGGAACAACAAGAGACCAGGAGGGAAACGCAATTGCTGTGTGCATGTATGTTTCTATTAATCTGAACCTCAGTATGATGTATAATTACAATCCACCAATTAAAAACAAATTCTGAAAAAGAAAGAACATATACACTAAAATCATGCTATCTTCTGAACAATTAAATGTGTTAAACAAGTAGCTTGGATTGGAGAAACACATTGAGTCACTGCTAAATGTAGGCAGTTCATGCCACACAGTGACCCCACAGCAAAGGTCTCAGCTCCATTCTACAAAATAGGAAACTGAGTCCCAGAATGCTTTGGGAACTGGTCCACAGTGCTTTTTTTCCTGTCATAAAACTCCAGTCTTCTGAGTCCTGGTTGAAACTTCTTCACTCTCCAGGTGACCAGGCTTCCTGCTTAGTAAGTTTTCTGTAGCAAGGATTTATGGAGTAAACAGCATTCACTCCACGGAGAGGTCTCCCTGGGAAAGGTATGTGATGGTCCTTGAGAGGCATGATTTGCTGAGAGAACTTCAGCTAAATGCCTGATGCATACTTGGCCTGTTGGTTTCTGCCTTTCCTGCTGGGGCTGAAAGATTCCAGCAGTGCTCAGAGGAATGTGAGTCCCTGAGAGCCAAGCTGTGATTCTCATTGCTTTTTTTCTCCAGCACCGGACAGAATGGCCACCAATAGAGATCCTTCAGTAGAACCAAATTAACGAAGGTTTACTCCGCTGAAACACAAACTTGCGTGTCTTGGAAATAGCGGCGAAAATAGAAATCAGAATTAAGAGAAAATAATTCCGAAATCAATTTTGAAATTAATTTAGAAATTGGAGTTTAACATATTTGAAGCTTTTAAATATGTAAAGTTTTTAAAAAAAATACCTCATGATATTTAAAGATCACAATGACTACCTCAGAAGTATCCCCTATAGTTAGTTGCAACAAAAGGAAAGAATTCTTGGCCAGTAAGTCCACCTTGTTCATGGCTTTCACCAGCTAACAAGGTACAGTTCAATTCTATGCTGCCTCCGACTCCTTCTCATTAAGCTTGGCTCAAATTCAAGCCCCCAGCCCCTCCCACTGTCCCTGAATGGTCCCAATGTTTCACTTCACTAAAGAAGAGATTAATTTGTAGAAAGGCTTCAGCACATTCCTGGGTTGCTCAAGTGCACTTCTTTTCATACAACGGGCTTTTGATTTTGCGCTTTAAATCAAAGGCAGAAAGCAAAAATTCCAAGTATGTATGAGCTTCCGACCTTTAAAAAAAAACAGGATTGTTCTGATGGAATTCGACACAGAAATGCTGTACTCTGTTGCCCTGGTTAGTTTGATTCTTCCTCAAGATATACCCTTTCTCCTTTCTGCTAAATATCAGATTTTCAATCAAGCTGGTGATTGGCAAAGCATTAAAGATAAGGGGAGAGTTCTTCATTAGTAATTTATTCATATTGACATTTTTGGGGATTCGTTTCATTGGAAAAGACATTGGCTCTAGTTAGGAAATCCGTTTGGCAGAAAATATATTCATATACTCCTTTCCATGTTATGGGAGATAATGTGTTTACTTGGACACTGACTCAAGCACAGGAACAAACAATGCTGTTTGGAAAAATCATTTTTTAATATTTGTACAAGCTTCTGAGCCACAGATTTATTAATCAGTGACAGAAATTAGCATGACATAAAAATTATACACTTATAGCATCTTGAATGATTTTTTTAAAAACCATTCCTGAATCCCCTACATCCTACTATTTCTATTTTTTAACTTATTTAGGTAGTTTGGTGTAATGCCTTTGGCAAACAAACAAAGGCATCTTGGTCACAAGAAAGAATTTTACTCCGTTTGGAATAGAGATGTTGTTTTGAGCTTGTTTAGAATGTCTGTTAAAATGCCGGGTCACCCTGATTCCCGGTCTGAGTCTAAACATACTCGCTCTCACTCTCGTTCTCCCTCTTTAAAAAAAAAAAATTATATATATATATATATATATATATATATATATATATATATATATAGTCAGTTCTACATTCAATGCAATGGACCCTAGAGAATCATTTTTCTCTCCAATATTCAACAATTGATTTTAGGAGAGAATGTTGACACTGTGGTATATGTAACTTCTTATTGCTCAGAATGTATTAATCAATCACATCTGAGAAACATTCTTGGCCTCTCTAAAATACATTCTACTTTATCTATTTGCAGATCCTTAGATGACATGAAAAGAAGTACTCAGATTGATTAAAATGGGGTGCCCTAGACAGAACAGTAGATATTCGATCACAGGGATGGGTACATTTAGTTTGTTTTAATTGTATGAATATAATGAACATAGGATGATCATATGTAGTAGCCATAAATATTATTTGCTTTACCAGAGTCCTGAAACTATGGCCTCCAGTCCTTATTTGGTTATATTTAATTGCCCCAGTGGGAACCCAAAAAGCAAAGCTTGATATAACAGATGCCTGAAGCCTCAACTAACTGGGGCTCTCTTGCTGTCCTTGCATTCCTAAGTCCCTCCCTCTTCTGTACACAAGAGCAAAGGACAACATCAGGGGTGGTGCCAAGTGCTTGGAATCCCAGTACTTGAGAGACTGATACAGGAGGATTACAGGTTCTTGGCCAGCCTAAGCAACTTAGTGAAGCTCTCTGCAACTGAGTTAGACCCTGTTTCAAAATAAAATATAAAATAAGGCTGGGAATATGCCTCAGAGATAGAATTTCCCTGGGATAAATCCCCAGAACCACAAAAACTATATAAAATCTATATATCTCTGTGTGTGTGTGTGTGTGTGTGTGTGTGTGTGTGTACACACACACATATATTTTTGTACTTTTTTGTCAAATACATGTATATATATATATGTGTGTGTATATATATATAAATATAAATATATATATATATATATATATATATATATATATATTTTTTTTTTTTTTTTGTCATATATGACAAGCAGAGTCAGTCCCACACCTAGCTCATTCTCCTGCACCTCAGATGTAATCAACCTTCTTTTGGGAATGAAGGAAGAAACAGATTCCTGAAACTTGGATATGATTGGAAAAGGGTGTTTACCCTGCTTAATTCCAGTGCAGTAGTCAGAGAGGGGACAGTCTAGCTGCCACGAACAGAACCATTTAGTGTGATCCTGGGCCAGTCCTTTTAGTGACCAGACATTAACATAAAGCTGGCTTCTAATGGCACTTCTTCCAGGACTTGGCCACTACCCAAGAAGGAAATAGAGAGGAGATATCACTTATAGGCAAAACTCCTTCCTAGTGAAAATATTAAGCCTATATACTAGATAGGGGTGAGGGTTTAGAAAGAAGACTGAAGGAGTTTCAAAAACTCTTCTTTATACTGAATAAATTAGTCTTAACTCTTTCCAAGTGCATCCCTATATAGTAGTTGCAGTACAACAGGCCAGGAATTTATGGCCCTGCCAAAGGTGCTCCTTTCCATGACAGAGCCAGTGTGGAGTCCAAAGCAAAAGAGACCTAGAAAAAGCACTTAGAGAGGCTGTATTTCTTAGCATTCCTTCACTTCAGCTTCTCCTCACCTAAGCACGAGGTATTTGTAGGAACCAACATTAGGATATAGACCTAGGAAAAGAGACTGCAGTCGCTCATTACCCTGTTCTTACTGATGACTTTGTGACCACCAATTGCAATAGATAACTCTTATATTTAACATAATATTCACCAGATGCCAGACACTTTTTTTGTATATGTGTATATGGCACCAAGGGTTGATCCCAAGGGCATACTACCTCCAAATTGCCCTTTTAATTTTTTTTATTCTGAAATAGTGGCTTGCTAAATTGCTGAGGGTGGCCTCAAGCCTGTGATCCCCTGTCTTAGCCGCCCAACCACTGGGATTACATGCATGTGCCACCACACCCAGCCCACTAGGTATTTTCTAAATGTTTTACATATATGAACCCATTCATTCCTCTCATTAACCTTTTAAAAACTTATTTTTTAATAAAAGAGTCTGGTTAAGTTACTTACTATAGGTTACAAAAACTAGCTAAGAGGCAGAAATGGTATTCTAATCCAGGGATTCTTATGGAATTCTGTGCACTCAACCATCATGCTTGGAAGAACTCTCTGTACTCACATGAGTTAGGAGGCTCTCAAAGGCCAGATATCAATAACAACAAATGGAGTCCCATATATAAAACAAAAGGAGACATGCCTTCATTCCCTTGGTATCTCTATATTTCAAGGATCAGATCTCTAGAATTTTTAACATATGTAAGACCTATTGTCCTGCATGGCTACCCGAAGACCTGAAAGGTCACTATATATTTCCTCTCAATCCACTCTATGACATTTCTTGGCTCAGCACACTGCTAACGCAACACATTTATATCATTATCTGATTTCACTTTGCCTTCCCTTCATTTGAATCGAATATGTAAATAACTCTATAACCCTGACTTTGTGTAATTTCATTTCCATACCACAGGGTTACCTTGTTAATAAGGTTGCCTTCTTAAACTCAGGCTTGCTTAGAATCCCTGAGCAAGAGAATTACAATATTTAGGGAGCAAAGTAATACAAGATCAGCTGGATTTAGAACCTAAGGTTAACTAAGAAGGACAGGAAACTGCATACTCCATTCTCCTACAGGTTACAAACATGGATAACAGAAAGTAAAAACAAAGTAAAGTTGTTTCAAGAAACACATAATCATTATGATTAAGCCACACTGCCCCCTGGCACACATAGAGAGAAATAAAAACAACCCATCAAAGAAACCCATTTGCATTGAAAATAAGATGTCTATGTGGAAAGAAATCAATTACTAAAAAGTATACACTCTGACAATTTCTAAACAATACCTCGCCATGATTAATTTTAGTTTGAGGAATTCAACAAAGAACTAATATCCATTCAAAATCCCCAATCCTGCTGAGGTCCTGGGATATTGCCAGTAGCTCAGCTACTATTCATGAACACTGGCAGCCTCTGCCTGAAACTCCACACTTTAAATCACCAGAAGATGTTACCAAGGTTTCATTTCTCCAGTCTTTATAGCCACTCTGCTTCTCTGGTAAATAGAAACCAGTAAGAATACTTCCTTCCTGCTCTATTGGCCAAAGAGACCTGTGGTTTGTACCTTAAATTCATCTAGACACATGAAGGGCATAATTAACAAATCAAAAGGAAGAGGAAATAGAACTCAGGGCAGTGTGTAATATATTCGAGAAGCTGAGATAGTAGATTTGCTTTCAGCTCTAAGTCCAGCCTTCATCTTTTCATGATTTTGTCTTGATTTGGGGAAAATTTCTTGACCTCTCTTTCTCAGACCCAGCTTTCTCATATAAAATGGGAGTATTTATTGTAGTCGCTGACTCAGTGAATCATCTCCAGAGGTACTCAATATGTGGTAATTGGACTGAAAGCATCTTGTCACCAGGTAGCTTGCCAGAAATGCAAATGATCAGGTCCTATTCCAGATTTCTCAATCAGAGTTGGAGGTGTAGGAGGAGCTTATGTTTTATAGCCCTCCAAGAGATTCTTCTGCATGCTAATGTTCAAAAAGCATTGATTTAGAGCAGTCAATAAAATGTGAAGCCCTGGCTATGGCCCTGGTATACAATATGGTCTTAATATATGTTAACAATTATTTTTATTAGAGTAGAAGAGGGGAGTTAAAGTTTGACTTTGATCAATAATTCAGGAACTCAGATGGCTCCAATGAACTACTAATAAAGACAGCAGCAAGTTGCAAACTAACCAGAAAGAGCTGGCAGGTCTTCCATGCCACACTTTTCATTTCAAAAGTTCTTCATTACGTTTCCAGGAATTTTTATTCCTTATGCCTATAACCCATTCGATTATAAGCCATAATAGTCCCGAAACTCCTTAGGCAATTTACATAATGGAAAACATGAGTAATTTGCAGTGAAAAGGTCTACACTTATATGACAACATGAATCATATCTGAAAACTGAGAGTGACTGGAGAAACAGACCCCATGAGAGATTGTCTTTTGAAAGGTCAGAGCTGCATATAAACCCATCGTGGCACCTGGAAAACAAATGCCCAGAATGCATGAGAATTTCTGTGGGCACATACTAAACCTGACAAGGATAAATCACGGCCATGGTATAATCTCAGCCACAGCCTTTTGGAGTCGACTAGAGAGAAAAGACCAGCTACTCCTGGACTCCCTGAAGAACCCCTGAGAGGGCTTTTTGAAGATCATATAGCTGCCAATTTTACATTGATCCAGAAGATTCTATTCAAGGAAAGGTGTAATATTTAATGTTGTGCCCACATCCCCATGAATATTTTACTCTTAAAAGATAGAATTTTGAATTTAGGATTTTAGATGGATGAACTTTTATGATTGCATAAAGAACTTAGAATACAATTCCGATCCCCAAACAAAAGCAGGAATAGTGTTCCAAAACCTAGATGGAGAATTGCCTTCTTAAAAACACCTCCAGTAATGAAGCACTATACTACCATAGGAGCCCACTGCTGAATAATTAGCAGAGAAAATATCTTTGTATATTATTTCCACATACAATTCTGCTTAATAATGGATCTTTGCTAATTGCCCATATTAGATACTGAAGTTTTTCACCGCTATAGGGTCCCTTTTATTAAACCTGATCAAGATGGGTTTTTGACCAAATTAATAGAGAAATTTGGATAAAACTGGGAAACAACACATGCACATGTGTGAAATTACTAATGCCAACCTGAGTATCATGTGTGAGGAAGGAGAGGGGTGGGGAGGGAATTGGAGGAAGCTCAAGTGCTCTGTGCATGTCGCACCTTATGACTCTGAGCTATGTATTGATGTGAGGTTACAATGCACCTAGAGAAGTAAGGTAACAATTTATAGTTGTAAATTTATATGATTTCTTTTTACTTGAGAGATTTAATATTTTTTTCTCTATCTCGTCAATCTTTTTATCTAATTACATAGCATTCTGAGGACTTTTTATTATTGAGTCTTTTATGATATGCAATGACATTGCTTTTATAATAAGATCCTTCACATTTTATTAATTAGTTTACATAGTATTTAACAAAATTCCATAAGTAAAATAACAAGGAATATTAACCTGATCATGTTGTGGATGAGAGAAAATTGGGCTGAGGGACTCCATGGATCAGTAGGGTAAAGTAGTAGTATGTCAACACTCTAGAAAGAGATTGCAAACTCTGAGTTCTAAAAATGCTGTGAGTGTAAGTATATTTCATACTATAAATGGGGGAATCCATTTGTTTGGTGAATTTATAATATAGATCTTGATTAAAAGAAGGGTTGACATTTAGATATGTTGTTGTGGAAATACATGGTGGCATATTATAATATATGGATTCATCTTAAACTGTCTATTAGAATGAGATCTCAGAAAGGGGGACATAAAAATTTTGAAATCTAGAGTCAAATGTCCCAAATATGTAATTATAAAATAGTGATTTACAAATAAGGTTCATTTGAAAAGTAAAGTATGAACCTTGTTGGAAGAACCAGCCACTGGGTAAATTACAGCAGAGGCTAAAACTAATTTCACTAAACCTGAGACAAGAGGTAATGCAGATATCTACCTCCCATCTTTCTAACAATGGCATCCAATTAGCCCCCTGGGTGAATAACTGACACATTGAACATATGACTGTATGAGGGCCAGTACTTAATTAAATTATGAAGTAATAAATTGTACCCTTGAGTATGCAAGTATGGTACCACATGAATATTTTATCTGGAGTTAATAATCATATTTACAGAATCAGTGAGAGAAGAGAAGACATTAAAAAGCCCTTGTATGTAGATGGTAAAAAAAAAAAGTCAATCATTTTCATATTGTAAACAGTAATTTCTATAAAGACTATGTAGGACAATTTTTAGGTCTTTGTGTACAAACTTTCACTCTGCTAGTAAATGACTAATGATTTTGCAATATATTTGTGCTGATTCATTATTTTTACCAGCATACATAGGACTTTCTTTTTTTTTCTTTTTTGTCATTATGTCTCCATCTCTTTTAAAGTCCTTATTTTGGTGCACTGTAGTCTCACATCATAATGTAGTTAAAAGTGATAGGAACCATCATCCACACAGCAATTGAGAATATGAATTTTTATTCTTCCACATCCTCACCAATATTTAATATTATTAAACTATTAAAATTTGCTAATATCATGAGCAAAATGGTATCTTATTATGGTTAATGTGAATTTTCCAGATACTAATGAAGCTGAAAGGCTTGCTGTATATTAGGCAGTTATGTTTCTTTACCTGTTTGTGAAATGTCTGTTCGTGTCTTCTGTTCGTTGTTCAAGCTGCATTTTTTCTCTTTCATCTTATTGATTCTTATGGGCTCTTTATCTTGCTGAACTTTCATATTGACCCTGGGAGATGACTGTGATTTTTCTTCTTTTACTGATAAGAATCTGAGGATTAAAAGATCAAGACAGATGTGTAAGGTCGTAGTGATAACAGATACAAAGGGCAATGCAGACCAGCTCTGTTTGACTCCAAAGTTCAGGACTCTTCCTTAAAAAGCCATCTCCATTTTTGCTACAGCTATCTTATTTCTGTACCACAAACACCCTGTAGATTTTCCGCAAGGAATTATATCAATGTAAGTCATATTGAAAAAGAAGTGGAAAATAAAAATGATCAAAGGAAGCTAGAATATTTTGAAAATCGTTAGAAAATAAAGAAGTGCAAAGAAGTGGAGGATTAGGCGAAAATCTTCTTATTCTTATTAAGCATAGCCATCATTACCATTATCCTCACTTAAAATACTACTTGCAGGGCGTGGTGGCGCAGGTTTGTAATCCCTGTGCTTGGGAGGCGGAGACAGGAGGATCACGCTGGTTTGGAGCTAGCCCCGCTGGTTTAAGAGACGCTGTTTCCAAATAAAAGAGATATAAAATAGGTCTGGGAGTGTAGCCCGGAGATAGAAGGGTTTCCAGGAGCCCCAGTACCATCAAAATAATTAATAATAATAATTAATAATAATAATAACAATATTGAACATTCATCGCACACTTAGAATACATAAAAGCATGTATTACACAATTTTGATGCCTGTGATTTATTCATTATGGCAGCCCCATGAGTTAGAAAATGGATTTAGACTTGTCGTTTCAAAGAGGAAATCAAATTTTAGAGGAGGGGAAGAAGTTCCTTCAAGACTACATAAGTAGAAGATGATATCTCCCAAGGTAAAATCATTTTTTTTTAACTCGAGAGATTCTGATTCTAACAATTATGTTTATATTCCACATGTGACTAATCAAAATGCATTATCATATAGTTTATGTCTCTTGGATCCAATTATATATTACATGTATCATTTTCTTGTTGCATATTATCTAACATATGAATAATCTTACATTGAGAAGTCAGAAGGACTGTTCTTAAAGGATCAAAATTACTGGAAGTTAGTTTTCAAAATAAAGATTTTGTTGACATATGAACATGTTAAAAAAATAGGAAACTAGTTCTTTGTTTTATTTGGATTTTTGAGTAAAGGCTTGACTTCAGGATTTTGGAAGGCTATGAGAAAGACTGTTTTTCTGAAAAGAGACAAGAACCTTATTAATTTGGTTAGAAACTTTATGTTCCAGAATGAAAAATCTTCTATTTTTTAAACTCAAGGAAAAAAGTCTGTAGTTTGTGTAAAATTCAAATACTTCTAAGATACTTTCAGAGAAATCTTTAGAGCTTATCTGATTTATCAATGCAAACCATTGCCATCTATGAAAACTCATCCTTCTTTAAATAGAAGTACTCAAATTTTGGGGGTTTTTGTTTTGTTTTGTTTTGTTTTGTTTTGTTTTTTGTGGTACTGGGGTTCCTGGAAGCCCTTCCACCTCCGGGCTACACTCCCAGACCTATTTTATATTTTTGAAACAGGGTCTCTTACGCCAGCGCAGCTGGCTTCGAACCTGCGCGATCCTCCTGTCTCCGCCTCCCAAGCGCGGGGATTACAAGCGTGCGCCACCATGCCCGGCAGAAGTACTCAATCTTTGACTATCATGTTTGAAAATATCTTTATTGTCCTAGAATGTGTTCTTTTTCCTTTATTTTTGACATCAAATATAGCTCATAATTAATAGTCTCATAGTCAAATGTTTTAAATGACACAGTTGTTTAGCTTAATGATTTTTTGTTGACATTATTTTTAAATGTATGTCTCTTCCATCTTGTACTCCATTAAGATGTATGACTACACTGCAGCAGTTAAAAAAAAAAAAACTAAAAATATATGGGAAAGAACTTTTTCAAAGAACCTAGTACAAATAGTGTTCTGAGCAGACATTAACACACACTCCATACTCAGTTGACATTAATTGGAAAAATAAATAAAAGCCACACCTATAAAAGAACTAAATGACATCACTCAGAATATTTCCTCAAAATGATTATTCAGAGATGTTGTTCAAGCATAAGATTAATCTGGTCATAGCTTTATCTATCCATTTATTTATCAACCAATCTAGCTAAGCATCTCTATAATGAGGCAAACATCTGATTTACTTTGTTTATTAAAATATATATCCATTGGGTTTCATTTCAAAATATAAATGCTATTTTTGAATGCATTACTTGGTTTAATCTTCTCACCACTATTTGTTCTTTTTATAAATGAGAATGCTGGAGACGCCTGCATGTATATTTTTGGCAATAATGAGTTGTTAATGCAGGATTCTGTCCTACGTCTCCTTGCCTCTAAAGCTCATGCTGTCTCTAATGCTATCTCTTCTGCTTTTTTGGGCAATCATAATCAAAATCAAGACAGCATTTAAAGAAAAGAAAAAAAACACTATACATTGATATATTTGAACTGGGCATTTTCTACACATAACATATGATAAGCACAAAATAACAGTAACTGTCAACACATCAGTCCTACTATAGTCTACACATGAAGAAACTGAGTCTTAGAGAGCAAAGCCACTCTCCTAAGAATGAAATGAAAATTTAAAACCATGTCATTTAGTTTCACATTGTGTTGTTGCTGTCTTGATTTTATATTTGTTTTGTTCTTTGGTCTTTTTAATCATAAGACTAAAATAAAAAAGAGTGAAAGCAATAAGTTGATGAAGAAACACTTTAATCAGAAATGTTATAGACTTCTTTTTTAAAACCTTTTTTATTGGTGCATTGTAGTCATACATCTCAGTGGAGTACAAGATGGTGGAGGCACACATGCACACATCACCCAGTTAGCCCTTACCCAATTCCCACCCCATTCCCTCCCCCTCCCTCCTTCTCATGTTTGGTTTATTGATGGACTTTGATATGTTTGTTAATGTACATCATGAACATTAGAAAATTTGTGTCTTACCCCCTTCCATTCCCTCAGGATGTCTTATTTGTTTATTTATAGTATCTTTCTTCATCTAGGGTTCCTTCTATAACCCATTTTCTTCCTATCTTCCACATATTTTGGAGAGGACTCAATTTCTTATTTTTTGTAACTAACCTAGCATGGAACTCCATTTCCATTTTTCCCCTGTAAATTGTGTTTTTCTTTATGGCTGCGTAAACTTCTATTGTGTACATATCTCATACTTTTGCAATCCATTTATCTGTTGATGGACATCTTGGCTGGTTCCATAGTTTGGCAATTGTTAATTGTGAAGCTATGAACATAGATACACATGCATTACTTTGGTACTTTGATTTCCTTTCTTTTGGGTAGATACCCAGAAGTGGTACTGATGGATCATATGGTTAGTTCTTTTCCATTCTTCTGAGGATAGTACATACAGTTTTCCAAAGTGGTTACACTAATTTGCAGTCCCACCAACAATATAGTAGAGTTCCCACTTCTCTACATCCTCCCCAGCCTTTGTTATTTTTCGTGTTTTGAATGATTGTCATTCTAGTTAGATTTAGGTAAAATCTCAGGGTAGTTTTTATTTGCATCTCTCTGATTGCTAATGATGTTGAGCATTTTTTTCATGCATTTATTGGTCATTTGAATTTCTTCTTTTATGAAGTGACTATTTAGTTCCATAAATTTTAGCCAAATTCTAAAATTGTATTGGTGGGGGAGAGAGATGGGAGCAGAGTCACCTACAAATCAAGAGTTCAGAACATATGGTGGCAACATACATCTCTATGATAAATGTTTAATCAGATAATAAATAAGTAAATTTTATAAAACTATCTATTTAAAGGAAAGTTACATTTTCAACTCTTTTATGAAAAATATTAGCCACTTTCATCCACTGAGACATGGATCACCATACCCCACTGCCCAGCTCCCACTGCCCAGCTTCATATTTCTAGAATAGACTTCTCTTGCTTTGTTACCAGTCCTCTGTTTAAAATAAGAACGGTGTATGGGAAAAGACTACACAGGCTTCCGAGGTCAGAGAGTAAATGAAGAGAAGAGAGGAGGTAGCAAGAAGTCAACTCTACTTCCTTCTTCATGGGAGTTATGTATATCTGTGTGGGCACGAGTACACATGTGTGTGCATTTGTATGACAGCTGAGAAAAAATGGCTAGATGGTTTCAGAGAAAGCAGTTTCTATCCAACAATTTAAGAATACATGGCATTCCTAAATGATGAATTCAAAATAATTGCAGAGCATTTATAAGTCTTAGATATTGTCCAAGTCCTGGAGACCCAACAGCGAATCTAACAGTCAGCTCTCATAGGCCTCATTTTCTACCAGCAAAGTTTTACATATATTATTTTTATGCATTTATGTTTTTTACAGCTAATTAATAGAGTGTGGGCTATTTTAATTCTGAAAACAAACAGTGTTCAGTATTTACTTCTGATACCACATAAAATAAATAGTATACCAGGATCTAAAATAGCTCCCAATGGCCAGATCTGGTACAATTTGAGCAACAAATAAATAACATGGCATCAGATTATGTCCTAAAATATAATAATTAAGAAAATACATGATTCAATAAAAATGGAAATAAATAATTATGTAAATAAATTAATGTGCTGAAGCAACTATCTTATAGAGCTCTCTTATAGAATTAGTCTAATTAAATTCTCAAGAAGGAAGGGTTTAGATTACCTCTGTCTTTGTTGGCAATTTGCTAGACTCATTAATTCTTTCCAAGGAGTAGGACAGTGAAAGAAAAAAAAGTAATAATATGGAAGAAAAAATATTAGCCAACCTGAAAAATATTATATTAGTCAACTAGAAAACATAACCAGAAATATCCTGTGGATGTCATGTCCTCCTGATAAGATGTTATGAGAAACATACTTCATTTCTGTGGCATTTTTCCTCAAATACATATCTCCAGTATAATTGTGAGAAAACTCTTCACTGAGGTAAATCCCACAAAATACATAATCAATAATCACCAAGAGTGCTAAAGTCATGCAAAAAAAAAAAAAAAAAAAGACCATCACAGACCAGCAGGACTGGGAAGTTATGACTACTATACACAAGAAGGTACTCTAGATTAGATAGTGAGGCAGAAAGAGTATGTTAAGGAAAAATTGGCAACATCAAAATGAAATCTGGACTTTGGATAATGATAATGTAAAATTGCTACTTTCTTACTTTGGCAAATATCATGGAAATGTAGATTGTAATAATGACGAAAATCAGCTGACATGTATCTGTGAACTCTACTTAATCTTTGCAACTATTTTAACAAAAAGAATGGCAGAAAATATTTTAAATCAAGCAAACAAACAAATAAACAGGCAGAGTATGGAGATGCTCTTTATGGTAGTCTATAACTTAAAATATTTTTTTTTTGTGTGTGTGTGGTACTGAGGGTGGAACCCAGGGCCTTTTCTACCTCTAGCTATACTCACAGATCTATTTTATACTTTATTTCAAAATAGGGTCTCACTAAGTTGTTGAGAGCCTCACTAAGTATCTGAGGCTGGCTTTAAACCTGCAATCCTAGTATCTCAGCCTCCCAAGCACTGGGATTACAAGCGTGTGCCACCATGCCCCGCAAGATTCTAAGTTATTGGCTGGGCGTGAGGCTCTCAGCAAGGTAGTGAGACCCTGTATCCGAATAAAGTATAAAATAGGTCTAGGAGTATAGTCCAGAGGTAGAAAAGCCCCTGGGTCCCACCCTCAGTACCACACACACACACACACACACACACACACACACACACACACAAATAACTTAGTATTTTAATGCCTAAAAAAAATTACAGACAAGTGCAAACATTTTATGTGAAACTAGATGAATTTCACCCAGAGAACTCCTCTCCAAAACTGTGAAAACCCCCTTCACATCCTGGGTTGATTATCCATGTCAGTGGCCAGAAATATAATGAATACTGACAAGTTTATGACTATCAGAGGCAAAGCAAGATGAAGGTGAAATGTGGATTTTGTCTTTGAAATCTGTGACAAAAGGTTCTACCATGTGATAACTTATTTCCCAGACCTTGCATATCTTTGGCTGAAAGTACATGCCTGGTATGGAAAAAAAAAAACTCTTAAAACAAAAACCATGTGTGAATAAAGAACTATGAAAGGATAATTTATATCTCCAGAGACTTGGGAGGAAGTAACTGAAAGAGTCAAGAGGCTGTACTTGATTCATTTAACAAAAGTTGGAGTGAGAGCCACTGGACCATGCCTACTGCAATGATTTCTCTATTCCTAAGGTCCAGAACACGGACTTAGGAATTCAATGAATGAAAAGTGAATTAACAAGAGAATGAAGATGAGAGAAAGAGGAAATGCTTGGAGTGATGGGAAATAATACCATGTGCTATTCTAAGAGGAGAAATGATCGTGAATGGTACAAGCAGTAAGTTTAAAAAAAAGAACCACAGTTCAGAGGACTGAGATTTAATTCAAAGTTAGAGGTAGATCTGCCATTTGTGTTGAGCTTTAAAGTGTTGTTAAAATTTGAGGTCATGATATGTTAAACTTCATTCATTCCCTGGTTACTTGAGGTATAAGTACTTAAAATAAGAACATCAAAATTTGGACCTTAGCTCCACTCTTATCTCCCATAGTTTCTAAAGAAACCTAGAAAGAATAATACTTGACTTATTTGCTGGAAAATCGAACCCACAATGCAAAAGGGTCTTGCAAAGCAGAGTGGTAAATAGGACAGGTGCCTATGAATTTATATCTAGGAAAGTGACTGACAAGTGACTGCTTCTAGCCTAGGTAGTCAATTATGTATCAGCGCAACCCTCGTCACAAGTTAGTATTGGCACTTTAACAATATCTGGTATCTAATAATCTAAGGTCTCGTGGGATTTTAGAGAAGAGCAAGTAGGAATTTTCCAAACTCTTGACAAACACAGCATTCAGGTGAACATCTCTGAAGTGCAGTAAAGCATTTGCTTTATTGTTAGGATTTAGACTGATAGCTACTGAAACAATTATATATTGGTTTCCAGATACACAGATTACAATCACTCTGCTTAAGAGGGGTTGATGTTACATATTGTTTTTATCCATATAATGGATGGTTTTCAATAACACATTCCTGAGTTGATATTTAATATTATTTCCATTTTATTTTATTTTAATTTTTGTTGGTGCAGTTTAGTCATACATCTTAATGGGGTACACGATTGTAGAGGCATTCATGCACACATCACTTATTTAGGCCTTCCCCAATTGCTTACCCAATCTCTCCCCACTCTCCTTCTCATATTTGATTTAGTGACTGACTTTGATGTGTTCATGAATGAACATCATGTACATTAGGGAATTTTACTCTTCCTCCTTCCCATCCCCCTCAGTTAGGTTGCCTTATTTGCTCATCTATGGTTTCTCCTTCCTCATCTAGAGTTCCTCCTATGACCTGTTTTCTCCCTAGCTTCCACATATTAGGAAGAACATCCAATTTTTTACTTTTTATGACTGACTAATCAGTCACACTTAGCATAATGTTCTCCAGTTCCATCTATTTCCCTGTAAATGACATAAATTTGTTCTTCTTTATGGCTAAGTAAAATTACATGTGTACATATCCCACAGTTTTGTAATCCATTCATCTGTTGATGGACATCTTGGCTGGTTCTATAGTTTGGCAATTGTGAATTGTACAGCTATGAACATAGATACAAAGGAATTACTTTGGTATTAGGGTTTTCATTCTTTTGGGTAGATACCTATAAGTGGTATTACTGGATCCATTTTAGATTTGAAGAAGTCAAGTCTTAATAAGTCAAGTCAATAATGTCTCCTTCCATTCTTGAATGTTAAGGAGATAGCAAGAAGTCTAGAAGGGTCTTGGGTACTTGTTAGGGAGAGGATCTGGTAGGAAGTCATTAGGCATTGAAGAAATCATTTTGCAGTCATATTTGTATTCTGTCTTCAGCTTTTGTTTCTCTAATACTTCATAAATCCTGAAATATCATTGTTAAGCATAACTATATGTAGGATTAACTGCCATGAATTTTGGAATCTAGGGAAAATATTACAAATGTCTCCATTTTGGCTGTGCAATGGTCTTCTCTCTGGGCTTTTAGCTACAAAACTGTCACAGATGTTGGACAAAAATGCACTATTTGACTTTTAAAAAGTGTATATTCACTTATGTTACATTATTTAATGTTCACAATAGAAATCTATGAGTCCGCCTAATAATTTCATTTCCTTGATATGGAAAATGCCTAAGAGAGGTTAAATGACTTGTTTAAAGTAACAAGGCAAGTTAGGAAGTCTTTTAACTCTGCATTTAGAATTTTTTTACACTATGCCCTGCTGTTAATACCTTGGTGTGAATTAAATTTAATTAGCACTTCCCTCCCAGGGCTATTGAATTTTAAAAGGACATGGTTAAGTAAAAGGACTAATTCATTAAGGCTGGAATTTCAAATGTTATAGTCCTTGAGTAAGTAGATATTTTAAGGAAGCAAAAGACCTTTCGGTTGTTCAATAAATCATGCAAAATTTAAGTGAAAAATATTTATTTGCACATAAGATTTACTTTGATAGTTTCAGTGAGTTACTATGACATTGAGTTACTATGAATATTATGCAAATTTAAATTTCTAAATAATTTAAGATTCTTTCTGGCCACTGCAATCATGAGTCAGAATAGTAGCTGTATAATTAATTATTTTGTCATAGAGATCATTGACAAGCCAAAAAATAATTAAATGAAATCCATGAGTATATAATATAAAATCTTGAAATATCCTAATAGTTATTTACTACTCCAACCAGTGTATATCATCTCTCTAAAAAGTCCGTAAGTAATTACTTCTTATGTCAGTAAATTTAATATCATTTATGCAGAGATTCAAGAAGTTTAGCTATGAAAGAAACAAACCTAGTGATCTGCTTAGAGCTTAGAATAACTTCAAAAATTATGCTGGTGGGAAAGAGGTTTATTAACAAAGACATTTAATATTTTAAGTTTTTTAATTTTTTGCCATTTTGTTTAAAAATTATACAGTAAAATGTGCATACAATTTATGCACTGTTTTTTATGAATACTCAAATGGTGTTAGGAAAGAATAAATGAGCAATGAGATATGAGTGATAATGCTGGTGATGATGAGGTTTTCAATAGATTAGAGGAGTCAGAAATAGGAAAATATCAAGGAAAACAGTCAAGCCATTGGAATGTGTGTTAGGAGACTTTGAATCTGGTTTGCTTTTGCTGCTCACCAGCCTGTGACCTTGGGCACTCATCAAGGCTACTTAAGTCTCTATATATTCTTCTAGAAATGAATATATTATACTCTAAGTTTTTACATTCTTTGTGTGGTATAAACATTGCTGGATGAAGAGATTACAGAAGGGTACTCATCGGTTTAGTTGAACACTGATATTGAACTGGACGTTCTGGAATCAAAGGTGATGATAGACTCTGGGTCCATTTACACTACCTTCATGCCCAGGGATTGACTATCTGGGGTTGAAACAAGTTCATTCCCAAGAATAGGAGCACAGAACAGTAATTAGAAGCCTGGGCTCTGGAAAAAGTACATGAATAGGAATCCCATGTCCACTAACTTCCAAGTTTAGCAAGCCACTTGGCTTCTTTGTACCTCATTTTCTTCTGCTCTGAATTCCCTATTCCTCAGTATCCTCAGCTTTCAACTAGATGTGAGACCAGCTTCTAACTTGCAGGTGTGAATGTTACTTCCTGTAGTGTTTTTAGAAAAGCATCTGGCATGTGTTATTAACTAAACAAAATATTATGAATCAATATTATAAGTGGTTTAACCAAGTTTAAATTGAAATGATTTTTCCCGCCAGAGGATATTTGCCAATATCCTCAGACATTTTAGGTTGCCACAAATAGTAGGTATTACTGGAATCTTGTGAAGGGAGCATAGAGATATTGATAAATACCCTACAGTAAGTAGAACAGGCACCCACAACAAAAAATTATTTATTTCTAAGTCTCACTGGTGCCAAGGTTGAGAAAAACTAGTATATACATAATACTAAGGTAAAATTAAAGACCAATGAATCAGTTCTGTCTGCATTAAACAGGACAGCTTTGTGAGGATGGTGGTAAATAGATGTTTAATAAGATACTACAATGCCCTCCCTCACTGCCAAGAAGATACCATGGCCAAAGCCAATGACACAGGTGTGTATTGTACATGAGTGTGTATTGCACATGGGTGTGTATTGTACATGGGTGTGTATTGTGTGCCAGCTGTGGCCTGAGGCCATGGAAAACCAAAACTTGTTACATTATTTTCTATAGTATCCTAAAATCTCAGTCAATGGAAAAAAATTTACTTTACACTGAATAGTTTCCATTATTAATTCATTTATTCTTCACTGCCCAATAAGATAAATATTATTGCATTCATTTTATAGACAAAAAAAACTAAAACATGGAAAAGTTATGAAAGATGCCCAAACCGGTATACCTGTGGTCAAATTAATAATTCAAAATGTGTTCTCTATAGATCACATAACACAAAAGAAGTGGCTGCCGTTTTACAAAACACATACAAAAAGACTGCTAAAATAGAAATGAGAAAATGATGTTTAAGTTTTGTACCTATAAAGACTTTAGAAAAAAAAAAGGGAATGAAGGATATGAAAAATTCCTGGCCTTTATGAAGTCTCCAGCAGACAAGGAGTTTGGACCCTAAGTCAAAGTAAGGAGGATAATATTAAGTATAGTCAGTGATCACTTATTGATGGGGCGTGCATTCTGACTAACTCATTGATAGATCCTTTCCTTACAGAACAGACATCGTAGAGTGTATTTATACAATCTAAAATGGCTAAGATGTCACTGGGTGGCTAAAATGTCATCGGACCACTGTGATAGCTATTGCCTATTGTTGATTGAAATCTTATGGTACAGGACTATACATAGATATTGTGATCTGATCAAAGGAGATCAACTAGTGTTTGTCAAGAGATGGCAAATAGGTCTTTTTTTTTTCTAAAAGAAGTTCTTGGTAGAGAAAACTATTCTTCAAGAGCAGATTAAACACTGTTAAACAGATACATCAAGCTGTGTGCCAATGCAGGCTCAGACTATTGTTTTACTCAGTAATTAGCGTTAGTCATTTTAGGATACTGGGATAGTTCCCTATCTTCTATTTGTTTTGGCCTCAAAAAATGAGTGAAGTGTAGTATTTAATTAATATATGAACAAAATATTTGATGGTCAAAGTGTAATAAGTTTCTGTAATGTGAAATTAATAATTTATGGAGACCTACCATACAGCAGAGTGCCAAAATCTGACAGCACTCTACTGCATTTTTAACATTTTATATGAACATGTATCTTACGATGCATTTTCATACAAATTACACACACACTAATAAGAATTCTAAAGGGGGTTGAACTTTGGAAGGTGGTGGACATAGTGAGATAGGGATTAGGTGATGGTTTTATGGGTGTGTATTTATCCTCCAAAGTCATCCAGTTGTATGCATGAATAGATACAGCTTTTTACATGACAATTAGACCTCAAACCAGTGGTTTAAGAATAGATATATATTCTTATATACATTTTCATGGAACAAGCTGTTTCCTTAATGATCCTCATGTTGCCATGTTGGTTTAACTCAGCTGGAAAGCTTGGAGCAATGATTAGGGTCTGTTGCTAAGGATTAAGGCACTGATTTATGAATGGAAAGAATTTCACCTCCTTCTCCACAAAGGGCTTTTCCTCTCAGTCAGACAGCTATAGGCTCAATTCCTCTCTCCATCCAAACCAAGGCAAAAGTTTTAATTATGACTTAAACAACTCTTTTAGACAAATCTCAAAATAGATTGCCATAGGAATTCTTTTCTCTAAAAGGAATGGCAATCATTTACCACAAGTATATGTTTATTATATATTCTGCTTATGACTAGGGCCCCGAAACAATGTGGAAAAATACAGTATAAACAGATTTTACTGACAATACTTTTCCATGGTAAACTTTTAATTTATTCATTCAATGTGTATTGAACACCTAAGTTAAGCTAATCTCTTTTTTCTCTCTTTTTCTTTTCTTTTCTTTATTTTTTTTTTTTTTTTACTACTAGGAATTGAGCCCAGGGATTTTCTACCTCAGCCCTTTTTATTTCTTATGATTGAGACAGTCAATCTGTTATGATTGAGACAGTCAATTTGTTAAGTTGCCCAGGTTGGCCTCAAACTCAGAAGCCTCCTGACTCAGGCTCCCATGTAGCTAAAATTACGAGCATTTGCCTCCATATCTGGCTACCTAGTCTCCTTTCTAAATCTTTTCCTAACTACCTTTTCTTTGTTTGACTAGATTGAATCATTACCCAAATGAGTAGTAGAAAGAGTAAACTGTTAGATGTTATGCAAATACTACATAGTAATTTATCAAGCTGGTAGTACGTCCAAGGATTTACCCTGAAATCACATAGTAGGCAGAAACACTGAATTTCTCTGAAGCACATTTATCCACATTTACTTCATTTCTCTCCTGACACCTGTGAGCTCGCTGCTCAGTAGGCAAATTGATTTTTCAGCTGCTTTTCTATAGGGCTATGGCTCTCAGATATCTTCACTCAATACAAAGCTAAAGGAAGACTTGCAAAACTGCAAGGTAAGCCCTCAGCCCTAACGCTACTGGACACCAAAGCATTTGTACTCACTCAGGTATTTTATTTACCGACTCTCCAAGCACACATTGAAGTGGAAAGTCTGACAAATATGCCCTCTTTCCTCCCAGCAGTCAAATCCCTCCACACTGTGGTTTGTTGGAAAAATAAAATCATAATGCACTTCCAAAACTCTGCTGATTTTATCAGGAGGGCTGAAAGAATATCCTCTCACATCACACACACACACACACACACACACACACACACACTCACTCACACTCACACACACACACACACACACACACACACACATCAGGTTTCCCTTTTCTTTCTCTAGCTTTTCCCCATACTAGTACTCAGAGAAACTTCTAATAGAATTAAATCAAACACAACTGTCGTGCTGTTGTTTACCACAAACTAAATGTCACCCTGTGGTGCATTTTAACTGCGAGGTTGAGATATTCCAAGAGGAGCGATAGGTCCATCAAAGTGGCAGTTCAAGGGGTCAGAGCATGAAAAGTAAAAAAGGACGTGGAAGAGGTTACGGTCCCCAAACTCGCCAGGCACTGGGCAGCAGGTTTCCATTAAGCCAATCTGACACTTCTCAACTCCCAGAAACCCAGGCGCTTTAAAGTTGGCTTTTGTAATTAATGCCAAGGTTTGGAGAGGGAAACCAATGGAAGCATGAGTGAGTCGTTTCCTGATTCAGTACTTATGCTTAGAAAGAGGATTCATTCAAAGGTCAATGAGGTCACTTTTTTCTTTCTTTTAGTTCAGTTGGCTAAGGTTTCATCAATCGTATTTATTTTTTTCAAAAACTCAGATCTGCATTTTTACTGAGCCTTTGGTTTTATTTTGTTGTTTTCTATTTCACTAATTTCTGCTCTTATTTTAATTGTTTCCTAACTTCTCTTGGCTTTGGGGTTAGTTTGTTCTTTTTCAAGGGTCTAGAAATACATCATCAGGTTGTTTATTTAGAGTTTTTCAGGTTTTTTTTTTTTTTTATGTGTGTATGCGAGCCTGCTTTTCTTATGTGCTTACTATAAATTTCCCTCTTAAGACCATCTTCAAGGTCTCCCAGAGATTCTGGTGAGTTGTGTTGTTGCTTTTACTACAGTCTAAGACATTTTTAATATGTGATGTATGATTGAAATGCATCGATAAAATATGTATTTCTTTAAAAAGTCAATGATGTTTGTTTGTTTCTAATGCAAGAGAAGAGAGGTTGTGAATACCCTCTCTTTCCCCTTCTTACCTCTGCATTTGGACAGTGGGGATGCCCTTTTCTGCCTTTATAGAGTTTCTCTGAATATCTTCCTCATGGAAACCGGACAGGGTGGCATCACAGGCTCTACAGGAACAAGTAACATTGCTTTGTATTTGAAAAGTTTTGACAGATAATTCTTGGCTGATGACCTTGGTTAGATATTAACTCCTCCCCACAATTACCCAGGCAGATGCAAGCTGCAAACTCTGATCCCAGAATCTGAGGTCTAGACCATGAGAAAGTGGCAGGGAAAACCAACTGATCCCTGGGGAGAGCTGTTCTCAGAGACGCCTCTGAAAAAACTCCTCAAGGAATGTAACTGGAATTTGCGAGTCAATAAATCTCCAGAGGGAGGTGGCTGCTCTGCACATTATTTTAAAAAGTTCATGAAGATGAACCTAATACTTTGAACATTTTAAAGTCACTTATGAGGAATCTCTTCAAGAAATGGACAGATTGCAGTGCATGCTTTCTGCCAGTGAGCATAGCCAGGCATTAAAAGTATATTTGATTATTAAACAAAGCAGTTGTATTTATGCTGTAAACTGAAATTTTTTGTTTAGAGTACCTTCAAGAGCCAAAGCCATGCACCATTAACTGAAAAGATAACCTAGTTTGAAATGGGAAGGGGGAGCAGAGAGAAAGATAGAGAGCTCTTAAAGAAAAAGAGTGAGAGAGAAAGAAATAAGGGCATAACGTTAAATATATTTATAATCATCAATAATTATATACATATAGAAAGAAAGAAACTGACTATATTGTAAGGTAATAAAATATTATGAAAATATATTTATCAACTGATCTGTTTGCCATTGAAGAAATACTATATCAAAATTATTAGTTATATAAATGATCATGATAATAATAATAAAGTTCTAGTTTTAGAGTTCCTATCATGTGTTAGAAACTGTAATTATCAATCTCTGTTTTAAAGATGATCAAGCTGAGGCTTAGCTGATTTATATATTTTTATTTTCTCCATGTCCTTTCTGACACTTCAAAATATTTTTAGTAGCCATTCTAGCTGGAATGAGATGGTATTCCATTGCATTTTTCTGGTGATTAATGGTATTGAGCACATTTTCAAATTTCAGTTGATTTGGCTGGCTCAAAAGAATGATCAGTCCTGGAGCACAGGTTGGTTTGAATCAAACATACGTTTAGATAGCTGTTTGACCATTCATTTTGCCCCACGGGTTACATTTACCAGCAAAGATTTTGATGAGTTTTATTTTCTGTAGTTTGAATAAAATAAATATAATGAATGCAGTAGCTATATAAATATGCCTTTTGAATGTAAAAATGCCTTTTCTTTTTTGTTTTTATTTGCTCTTTATACTTTCATCAGTGCATTACATTTATACATAACAGTGAGGCAGCAGTGACACAAACATACATGCCCAATTCACATGGTGCATTTCCCACCCTGTCTCCCCTTTCTCCCTCCTCATATATGTTAGTGATACCTTCACATATGAACATAGACCTATTTAAGCTATTCTCTTCTTCAACCCTAGTTTTTCCCACCTCTACCTACCTTCCTCCTCCAATCCACTTCTGCTTTTCTATTGTTTTTTTCCTACCCATTTGTCTAAAGTCCCTTTTGATTCCTATTTTGATCCAGTTTTCACATGTGAGAGAAAACTTATGCCCCTTGGCTTTCTGAGACTGGCTGATCTCACTTAGCATACTATTTTCCTGAAAATTACATAATTGTGCTCTTCTTTGTGGCTGAGTAAAAGTCCATTGTATGTATATACCATAAATTTGTTATGCATTTTTTGATAGACACCTAGGTTGGTTCTATAATCGGGGTGAATTATGTTGCTATAAACATGGGTATGCATGTATCACTCTACTATTCTAAATTTAATTATTTTGGAAAGATAACAAGGAGTGGTATGTATGGAACATATGTTGGTTCTATTCCTAGTCATGTTTGGTTTTTTGATTTTTGCTTTGGGGGAGAAATTTTGGTACTGAAGATGGAACTCAGGGACATTCTGCCTCTGAGCTATACCCCCAGTTCTATTTTACTTATATTTTTTAATCAAAATATCACTAAATTCCTGATGTCTTGCCAAATTTCTGAGGCTTGCCTTGAACCTGCAATCCTGACTCAGCCTGCCAAGTACTTGGGTTACAGGTGTGTGCCACTGTACCTGGCCCATTCTTTCTCTTTTGAGGAAACTCCATGCAGATCTCCAGAGAAGTTACAATTTAAAATACCCACAAAGTGTAAAAGTTTTTATTTCCCCCCACATTCTTGCCAGTATTTTTTTATTATTCAAATTCTTTTTTTTTTTTTTTTGGTGGTACTGGGGATGGAAACTTTCTACTTCCGGGCTACACTCCCAGACCTATTTTTTATATTTCATTTGGAAACAGGGTCTCTTAAGCCAGCAAGGCTGACTTTGAACCTGCGCGATCCTCCTGTCTCCACCTCCCAAGTGCGGGGATTACAAGCATGCACCACCACGCCCAGCTTTATTTTTTGTATTCTTGATGATTACCATTCTAGTTAGAGTTAGAGTGGTTTTGATTTGCATGTACTTGTTTGCCAATGGTACTGATCATTTTTTCATAATTTGATAGCCATTTGCATTTCTTTTTGAGAAATGGCTACTTTGTCCAATAGCCTATTTTTATTTGGGTTATTTTTGGGAGTTTTAGATGCTAAGTTGCTACAAATCTCTGCTCTAGAAGTATTATCACGGTTCCAAAGTAACTTACTTTACTTCTCAGGCTCCATCCCCCACCCGTAATCTTATCTCTGTGCCGTTTCTCCTGTCCTGTCACACCTGATGGAGAATAATACATATGTTCATTGAATGTTCTTATATCATATGTACTCGGATTTACTCATTTAGGCATTGTTGACATATGTCACACTGAAATCTAAGGAAAGTATGTTTTCAAAAATCTAATTGATGTGTGCTTCGTAGTTCTATAAAAGCTATAACCAAATGTGAGTAGAGCAGAAGTTGGGTGCAAGAGGCATCCCTGACCAGCGTCTAGCAGAATAAGATGCAGAGTATGACCAGGGAGAAAATGAGCGTCAGATTTGTGCCTTATTATTTGCTATCATTGCCAAAAATAATACAAGTCAGAAATCTGACAGTCTGGAATCAAATTCTGTCTTTTATATTTAGCAACTATGACTTTCAGTGTAGTACTCTTCCTTTCTGAGTTTCTTTTTTGTGATATATAAATTACAGGTAATAATAACACCTGCCTAATAAGGATTACATAAGTATGGTAAATTCGTAGGACAATGTTTGGTATGCGGTAAGTTCACCATTATTATCAATGCTGTTATTATGATTACTGTTATCTTGTGATAAAGGATATAGTCAATATCTATTATCAACCTTTAGCCTTCCATATAAATAAAGGATCTAAGCAGAGTTTTTTTCCCCCAAATTGATTATTGAATTTAACCAATTATTTTAGCTTTATGAAAATACGGTTTTATAGCAATAATGAAACAATCCACTCAACAGAGTTCTCTGAAAAGCTTCAAAAAAGCCCAGTTTTCTCATCTAGAAAATGGAATTCATAATATATACCTTGAGAGGTGGTTATAATGATTAAACAAAGTAATGAAAGTTAACACTTACTGAGATCTTATTCTGTGTCACCCACTGGACAAAGTATTATTTATTAACTAATTTAATCTTCCTAGCTACCCTATGTGGTTCAAGCTATTATGATCCCTAATTATGTAATTGCTTAGTAAATGGCAACTTCAGCTATTTAAACAAGTGTCTGGACTGTGCTTGGCATTTATCTTCAGAGACAAAGTCTTTCAAAGACTCTCCCCTTCCAGGAGTCCTTTAGGATAGGCACATTATCTACCCAGGTTTCCCGCAGCCTGTCTTGCATGAAAGACTCCAAGCTGAGTGTGGGAGAATTTGCCAAGGAGAAAAACAATTTAGTTTTACCTGGGTGACAGCAATTATGCAGAATGACAAAAAGAAGTAGTTAAGTTACAAGTTAAGAATGATAATTCACTCTCCCCAGGGACTGTCACTCAGAAGACCTGAAGAAAATATAATAGCCAAACAATGGCAGGCTCTATTGTTAACAGTCATGTCCCCATAGTGCTCTGACACTCAGAAACAATAAGACAAAAAAATGCAGTCTGCTATCTTTGGAAAGCTCTCCAAGTCCCTGTGCTACATCTCAAGCTGTCCCTCCTTGTAGACCCACCATCTGATGGGTCACCAGGTCAGCTCTGTTGGCCTCTGCAGCTCCACAGAATCCTCCAAAGTGCCTAATAACTTACGTTCAACCAAAAATTACTAATAGCTTTTAAAATAAGACTTTTCTCCACAGAAATATGGGAGTAGGGGTAGTGGCGAGGAATTGTGCATTATGATGCAAGGAAATTACTGAAAGAAATGGAAATAATTATTACTTTTGCATACCATAAAATAGAACCCTTTGAGAAATAATTCTTTTGAATAAGAAGTAAATTGTCAATGACCCTATTTCCTGAATTTAAAACAAGTTACTGATTTCTAATCCAACAGTATTGGATAACTTTATTTCACTTATTGTTTTCTGTAGTTGTAACAACGACATTCTATTAGCTCACAATAAGTTTGAATAACAGTGGCACATTTATTTCTTAGAAACAATAAATAGAGCAAGGAAGATGTACTAGTTTGCTTTGCCTTACTATAATGAAATACCCAACGTAGGTTAGTCATGAAGAAGAGGTTTATTTAGCTCTCAGTTTTAGTTTCTACCTAGGCTATACTAGGCTCTTGATGAAGGCTGCCCCTTGGCTGGTAAAGATGATAATGGCAGGAAGAAGCGATTAAATCTTCAATCAGGAATACAATGAACTGGGGAAGAAAGACTTGGTCCTGCTATAACAACCTCCTTGCAAGCACTCAAGAAGTCACTGGAGAACTAGCAAGTGGTTGGATGAGAACTACTCCCCATTCCCAGAGACTTGAAGCCCTCTCACTAAGCCCCATATCGTAAAGGTTCTCACCTTCAAGTCACAACATTCTGGGGATCAAGCCTGTATGTAATACACGAACCTCTGGAGAAAAAAATTAGACCACATCTAAACCAAACAAGAGGCTAACAGTTGTTGAGGGCTTATTATGGCAAGCATGTTATTCAGCATAAACATTAATAAAAACATGGAATTAGCCTGCCAGAGTTCAAATCCTTACTTTCTCACTTCTGATCTCTGCCCCCAAAAAATGTCTTATTGAGAATAAAACTGGTACTCAAGAAAATTTCATAATCTCCTCGGGGTCATACAGATGAGCTAAGACTAAAACTTTACTCCGTCTGGACATAACCCCCATGTGTTTCACTATTAAATTTTATTTCTCTGAGCGCAGGAGCTCTGAGGGGCAAATGTGACCTTGAGGAAAGCATGTGAATTCTGTTCGTCTTTGTTTCCTCCTCTACAAAATGCAGATAATCATAACAGCCCATTTATAAGAGCAAAGTAAGGATTCAAAGACCTTCTTGTGACCAGAAATCAGCAGAAGACTCATCTCATCAAAGTGATCTTTTCTTCCTTGTCAATCACCAGGAAGGTGCTATATTTTCAGGGCACCTGGAAGTACTGGCATTGTACTTGCTTTACTTTTTCAGGGAAGCATTAGACAGATTTATAGGAAGAGAAATTTTGCATTGATTTTGTGTTCATAACTACTTTCTCTTGAGAGAAAAGCTGAGAAAAATTATTGAAGGTATTTAATTAGACTTAGGATAAATTTAAAATCATATAAACATTTTTGATGGAGTGAGTTCAATATTTTAAATTTTAGAAAAATGTGGAAGCTTGGCTTTCAGAGATGCAACCCAGGGACAAGAAACCAGGCAACTGCAGACTCAAGGCCAGTCCCTGAGCATCACTCCCCATTAGGCACTGGCACTTATTGGGTAGTATGTTGTGTGTCATGGAACTAGCCAAGAAGGTGGAGTTTGGGTTGAAGCATTAACAAAATGAGGAGGATATTAACTTTTGATGTGGAACAGAAAGAACAGAAATTCGATAAAAAAGGAATAGTCTAATTTGTACCTGGGACAGTGCATAAAAGGAGTAAAGGAAAAACACAGACACCTCAGGCTCCCAGTTAGAAGAGCAAGTACTCTTTGTGAGTGAAACTCATCCAAGCTCCACTGCAAGGGCCTGGTAGGAAGTGCAAGGAAGGGGGAAAAGGTCTGAAAAGAGACCCCATGTGCAGAGATGAACCCCATTCTCCCTTTGCACTTCTAGAGGTTTCTGTGTCCATTTCTAGTATGAGCTACAGTGTCTTAGTCCATCTGTGCTGCTCTAAGAAAATACTCTGGACCAAATTATTCATAAATAATAGAAATTCATTTCTCACAGTCCTAAAGGCTGGGAAGCCAAAGGTCAAGGTATCAGCCAGTTTGATGTCTGGTAAGGGCTGCTCCACTTTTCATAAGCTGCCCTATTGCTGCACCTTCTAGAAAAGACTAACACTGCTTTCTCATACGGAGGAAGAACAGAAGGGCAAACACTTGCCCAAGCTAGTTCCTTCCAGCCTTCTTCCAAAAGCCTCAATCTATTCATAAGACCGAGTCCTGGAGACTAAATCACTTTCCAAAGGGTCTCACCTCTTAATTCCAGCACAGTTGGGAAGAAGTTTCAATGAAGACTTTGGGGACATACCATAGCATACCATAGCATGCCCTTGATTGGCTGTTCTCTCTCCTCCTCAAAGACTTTTGCACGAAAGGGCTGAATCATTGATCTTACGTTGTTATTGTCAAATGGGGTATTGGAAGACAGCAAGTGCCTGCCAATACTTTTTTTTAAAAAAGAAATAAAAATGCAAGGCGTGGTGGGGCACGCTTGTAATCCCAGCATCAGGGAGGCTGAGACCGGAGATCGTGGTTTGCGGACAGACAGCTACTTAGTGAGGCCCTCTGCAACTCAGACCTGATTTCAAAATAAAGAATAAAAATCAGGGCAGGGGGTGTAGCTCGGAGGTCGAATGCCCCTGGGTTCCATCCCCAGACACGCAAAAAAAAAAAAAAAAAAAAAAAAAAGAAAAGAAAAAGGAAAGGAAAGGAAAAAAGAAAAAAGAAATAAAAAATAAAATGAACAATGAATGAATACCTACTTTGGCCCTGTCAGAATCTTCCAGCCCTTATCTGACAAATTGAAGCTTAGAGATAGCTGAGGATAAGCGTGAGAACTCTGTATTTATTTGAAATCCATGGTAAAACAGGAGTTCTGGTTCTGCATCTCCAACAGTGATAAGAACTAAACCTCGTTTAAAGAAAACCAATTGATGGGCTTAAACAACCCTATTTTTTTTTCTGCAAAAGTCAGTTGTTCTATTTACATGGACTAAATTTAATCAATTCTGAAGAATTTGGAGGGGCTGGAGGCCATTCCGAGTTTGCTGTTATGGGAGTTCTGAAAAATGTGTGGAGTGGTTAGCAAGAGGGATTAGCCGTCCATGGAAGGACTCATCCTCTGCAGGCTCCCATTTCTGGGCACCCTGTTCTTTTCCACTCAGATGTCACCGTGTGGGAGGGAGAATCGAAGCATCCGGAACATTTGTCTTTTGTGGGTCATTTGGAGCTGAAGGGATAAGAGATATGAAAATCCTTCCTGAGATGGAAAGCTTAGATTGCTTGCCCTGGTGATCTTTGGATTGTTTACCACACCCTCCTGCTTTCCTTCCCTTCCCTGAATTCCAAAGGCTTCTGCTACTGGCACAGCTGACATCAGCCCTTTTCTTTGATGCTCCCCAGCTTCCAGTCCATCTCTGCATGTCTCTACCATGGAGCAGTACACGCTCATGATAATGCTAAGCGCCCTCGTTTCATTATTTCTAGACATTGTATAGGGTATAGTTTGTTTTTTAAAAACACACAGCTATTTGTTACTTTTATCATGTTGTCTTTTTCTTTCAACTATACCACAAATTCCTTTCACCGATGGCAAAATGAGCCTTTCAAAGATTTCTCTGGGCCTTTTATCTTAGCCATCTTATAAACATAGAGATGAACAAAATGTCAAATTCTGAGTCAGTGTGCTATGGTCTGAAGAGCACCAAATTGGATTTGAATCCCAGCTTTGCTTTCCGATGACCTTGAGCACATGAAAGTCGAGCAAGGAATTACATATGAAGAAGAACCTGGTTACTTATAGATCTTTCTCTCTCTCTCTCTCTAAATCTTAAAAATCGGTATTCTCATGTTGATTCTAGAAGTGTATGCAGCATAATTTCTGGAACACGCTCCCCAAAACGAACAATTGATTCGATATTTGTGCTAGTATTTATTTCTAAATTAAAATGATAACAACATCCCTTTTCGTGGCGGCAATGGCATAAGTCAAATAGGGATTCGAAAGTGACTTCTTTATATTTAACCAGCTGTTAAGTCACCTTTCTGAGCGAATCTTAAAACAGGGAGACAATGTTTCTTCCACAATTTTTTGTGCGATTAAACAAAATAACGCATGTGAAGATGGCTGGCGTGAGATCTGACACAGAAGGGTCAGAAAATAAATGATAGCAATTCTTGCAATTATTAACACAAAGCTTTGTTCTTCTCAAAGCTCATTTATATACATTACTTCATGCTACCAACCTAGGATAATGCTGCCAAGAAAGCTCATGTAAACATATATCCCAGGGTCAGGGACATTGTAAAATCCCCATCCTGAAACAAAGAGACTCCCTGACCAATTTTAACTTGTCTCAGTAAACTCCTTCAATCTGTTTCATTCATTCAAATATCTCCTTGACCCAATAGCCTTGTAACAAGCCTGTCATATTTTATTTATGCAGTCATTAATATGGCAAATATTTAGCAAGTAGCACCTACGTGCCTAGATACTATTTTATCAGAAGCTATTTTCTTTTATATTCAAAATAAACCAAGGGAACAAAGATGGTTATGGTATAGCAATGTGCTTCGGGGTGAGTTAATTAATTAATTAAAATTTTTAGAGAAGCAGCAGAATAAAAGGATGCCAATAACTGTCTAGATGAGTTTATTAAGAATATTTGAGTAACTATAGTAAAATTCCATTAGATTCCCACAGTACACTAAAGTCTACAAAACTCAAGCCTGATAAAAGCAGTGACTTCCAAGTCACCTTTATTCTGGTACCTGGGACTGAACACAGTACTTCTTTTATGCTCAGCAAGCACTGTCTCTTAGCTATCACCCCAGTCTTTTTGTATTTTATTTTGACACTGGGGATAAGTTACCAGGCTAACCTTGAGCTTGTGATTCTCTTGGCTCAGCCTCCCAAGGAGCTTGGATTATAGATGTGCACCACCATACCTGGCAAAGCCACATGAATTACTAGCCAAAACTCTGAACATCAGCCCCTGGTTGGGGTTCACATGTTTCTGGTTGAAAGCCTTCCAGTGCCTTTGCACATTACTTCCATATTGTGTGCAACTGTTCTCCCTGCCTTGCAAGCCATGTTCAAGTCACAGGCAGATCTGTGCCTTTTATGAATCAGGCAGGGATGGTTTCTGCCTCAAGGACTTTAAGCTATTCACTGTGTCTGAATTTCACTTTCCCCTCACCTTCTTGAGGCTGGCTCTTTGTCATTAATTGGGTCTCAGCCACCTTGAACACTCATTGTGATGTTACCCTTTCTACCAACCATCACTATGACATAATGCTTCTGTTGGGGATCAGAAAGTGATACCCCAAATCTGCTGTAGAATGCTGAGCTGAATAAACCTAGAAACAAGGTATCTCTGACCTTCCCCAAAACCTCCGTCTCTTGATTGTCTTTATCTCCCACAGGGGCAGGAAAGGGATTACTCTCATATTGCTTTATCTGCTTTAAGTTGGGACCTGCCAAACAAATGCAACTACCCTTCCATTTCCTCCCTGAAATCAGTAATCTATCACAGAAATGCCCGAGGAATGTAATCATCCCTGGAGAGACTTTGTCACAAGCTATCTTCTGACTCATTCAAATTCCCCAGGAAATCATGTACAAGCTAATTTCTGTCTCTTAGATCTGTTCAACTTTCCTAAAATTACTACTCCTTAAAATCACCTTCATTTCCCATCTGTCTCTGCCCTATGAAGAAAGCTAGACCAGTATCTAAACCTCACTGAGTTAATTATTGGGATACTTGCCTTCTTGTTATATACCACACGTGTTGAATAAGAGCATGTACTTTTCCTCTTATTGAACTTACTATTATCAATTCATCCTACTGAACCTCAGAAGGGCAACAAGAAAGGTTTCCTTCTATTTCTGTTTTTTTATTTTCTACAGCTTTATGTAATACTTGAGAAAATAGTGTCTATTTATAGACTCATGTCTCCTTTAGGTTCTCTACTAGAATATAAACTTTATGAGAGAATGGATATTTCTTCCTCATTAACATGGTCCTTTTGCACAAACAAAGATGGAGAAGTCACATGATCTATAAGCAGCTAGAAGGACCTATCCACAGTTTCTAGGGTGAACATCAGGCCTTCTCATTTCTACATTGTACCAAATTACAAGTCACAGTGGATTATATGTGCATATAAAAAACTTGGCCCTTTGCCTTAAGGAATCTGAATCTAGTTTTGAAAACAAAATATTCATTCATCAATGGTTAATGATTTAAGAGACATCCTACAACACAAGTCCCAACTTAAAGCAGGTCTAATCATGCAGTAAGTCTGGATATGATTGTGTGCCTAAATAATCAGATATAATAAATGTTCTGAATTTGCAAAGAATTTAAAGAAGTGCTACAAACAATTGTTTTTTTTCTCCAGATGGTAATCTAATGTTCTTTGAATTTATATCATTCAACTCTTTGGGGGTTATTTGAATTTTCTCTCCATTTAACCGAATATCATACTCAAATGTTTCTTGAAATGGCTATATTCTCTATATTTTCTTTGTAAATTAAAATTATTTTTACTCATTTCTCTTGACCGTTTTTTAAATTTTCCAAACGCAGTTGAATAAATATAAATACAATACTGGTGATATTTCAAAATCAAACTGTGGAGGAGAAGAGAGGTAACACCAAAGTGAGCACCTATTTGGGAAAATTGTCACTTTTTGAAGATGGCTTATAAGACCTGCTTTCATATTTCTTGTTGTAACATTACAGTTTGATGTTCCAAATTATTCTGAAGATTCTATTAGTCCTAAAGCTAACATAATTTTCCATAAACTTTGTTAACAATTCCACATCCCCATCTTCTCTATCAAACACCATCGATTTTTCCTAATAAGCTAACTTATTTTTTTTTTCAACCACTCTTTAAAATTTGCTGAGAGGGCTTTTATCCTTGAGAAAGTGATCTGAATAAAAAAACTCAGACAAGCCTTTTCCTGATATATATTAGTGCTGATTCCTATGGGCCCCTTGCTACCTTGGGGCTTTAAAAGAAAATTCTAAAATCTAAACCTACTTGTCTAATTACATTTCTGTAGTTCTCTTCTCTGTACTTGATCTCCTTTTACATGCCCAGAATCACAGAACTAGAAAGGTTCATTAGTCATGGGACTCCACACTCTACTGCTGGTTACAGTCTAGGCAAACATTTACATAAAATGCATAAAATCAAGTAGCACAAGCACTGCTGTGATTAAAGAAGGCAGAATCTGAATACTTGAACTAATCATGCAAAGTAAAATTTAGAGAAAGGTAGCATAAGTGGCCAAAAACTTCCCTAAGAAAGAAAAAGCGAAAAAAAATATCAAAAATTAAACAAAAATTAGTGAAATTGAAAAATCCCATATGATTTAAAAATACCTAATATAAATTTTTGATTATAGGATGAGATAGTCAGTTCTAGTCACTGACAAAACCAAGAAGAAAAGGCATAAATTGTGTAAAACAGGATATATTAAATAACAACTACAGGTTGCCAAGACTCTTTGGTCTCAGCTCCTTTATGATGTCTCAACAGAACAGTTGTTAGAGTCTGGATTTTGAAAGTTCCCCAAGGGCCTATGTGTTGAAGGCTTGATCTCCAGATAGTGGTCCTAAAGATATTAGAAAGTGGGGCTTAATTGGAAGAAATGGGTCATGGGGGAGTGCCTTTGAAGGGCATATTTTGTCTTTGGACAATCTCTCTCTCTCTCTCTCTCTCTCTCTCTCTCTCTCTCTCTCTCTCTCTCTCTCTCTCTCTCTCTTTCCTCCTTCCTGACCACTGTGAGGTATGCAGTTCTGCTCCACCACCTGTAATGATATTCTGCCTCACCCCAGGCCTGCAGTGATGGTGCCAAGCAATTATGAACTGAAACCCATGAGCCAAAGCAATCTTTCCTCCCTTACGTTGCATTTTGTAGGTATTTTGCCCCAGTGTTAGAAAGCTGAATAACATGCCAGGATGAAAATCAAAATAGAGTTGCTCAGACTAAAGTTCCAGTTCGCTAAGCTGAAACTAAGGTATTTGCTTGAACTTTTGAGAAATCAATATTAAAGAGACAGTGGTTTCAATTTTCCCAACAGGCTAGCTTTAATTGGCAAAATTATGCAGTTCCCTCTGCTTTAATCCTTATATTAAAGAGCAATCTGACGTTAGCTAATCAGAAATTGTCCTACTGTTCTGTGCTCCTGCCTCATCTCACAAGCAAAATAACTTGAAAATGACCAATGTGATTTTTGTTCTTTTGTTTTGGCTTTTTTCATTTGTGAAATCAAACTCTTATACTTCACCCATCAGAATGCTCATCTTATTTTATGGAATGAAGCATTGCCAAATTCTAGAATAAAAATAAATCAGTGCAAAATCTTTAAATTGTTGTAATTTTGTTCTTTGACAGAATTGACTTCTAGAACTCATTAGTGATGATAGCAAGGTTGTAGGATACAATTTCATATTTATGACTTAATTGCTTTCCTATATGATATCAAAGATTTATTTAAAATTAAAAACATAAAATCATAAACATTAGAGTCCCTGAAATAAAACACATAGAAATAAAATCACCTATGTAAACACCTAAATGAGGAAAACTATAAAACTCTGATAAAGAACCAAAGAAGTACACAAAAAGAAACTTACTTGATATTTCATGGATATTAAGTCTCAATATTGATAAGACATCAGTTATTTCCAGCTGGATCCATAAATCAAAATCTATTCTCTGGATATCAATAATTGTATCCTAAAGTTTATGTCAAGAAGCAAAATACTTGGAATAACCAATTTTGTGTGTGTGTGTGTGTGTGTGTGTGTGTGGGTGGGTCTGGGGGTAGAACCCAGGGGCATTCAACCTCTGAGCTACACCCCTTGCCCTATTTTTTATTCTTTATTTGGAAACGGGGTCTCACTGAGTTGCAGAGGGTCTCACTAGATAGCTGAGGCTGTCCGCGAACTGCGATCCTCTGGTCTCAACCTCCCGAATGCTGGGATTACAAGGGTGAGCCACCACACCCGTCTTAGAATAACCAATTTGATGGTGAATAAGAAGCCTAGAATGGTACTGCACACCTGTAATCTCAGCACTTTGGAGGCTGTGATAGAAGAATTGCAGGATGGAAACCAGCCTCAGCAGCTTAGTGATACCCTGTTTCAAAATAAAAAGTTAAATAGGGCTGGAGGTGTAGCTCAGAAGTAGATATATGTACACATATATATGTACATATGTATATATAAAATTATATATGTACTATGTATAATTTTATGATACAAAAAATATCAAAGGAAAATAATATATTTGGAGAGCTGATGCTATCAGGCTCCCAAACTTAATATAAAATGATAATAATAAAAAACAGTATAGTATTGGTTAAAAGTATAAATGTAGCTCAGTATAACATAATAAAGTTAAAAAAAATAGGCCCCCATAGCCAGCATGGTGGCACACGCTTGTAATCCCCGCGGTTGGAAGGCAGAGACAGGAGGATCATGCAGGTTCGAAGCAAGCTGCACTGGCTTAAGAGAGACCCTGTTTCCAAATAAAATATAAAATGTAGGTCTGGAAGTGTATCCCAGAGGTAGAAGGGTTCCATCCCCAGTACCACCAAAAAAAAAAAAAAATAGACCCACATAAATATAATGTAGTAGACCAAAATATGCATCCCCAAAATATACCATTCTGGCCTAAAAATTATTTTTGAGCCAACGGCATATACAGAAGAGGCTCCAAACCAGAATAGAATTTACCTTTTTGTCAAAGAAATTTGCATTTTTAAAGAAAATCTGCATTTCTAAGAATATTTGTCTGTACCAGGAAGAGAAATATAACTCTAAATCACAACAGACTCTTTCTTGTTCATAAGGCACCAACTTAAGCCTGCAAAACTACTGAGATAGACCATTCAGTGGTTGCTAGGGCCTGGGGTTGGGGTGGAGAAAAAGATATATAAATGGAGCATCATGGATATCTAGGACAGTGAAATTTTTCTGCATGGTATTATAATGGCAGACGAATGCTGTCATACACTTATCAAAATCCAGAGAATGCTCAATCCCAAGAGTGAACTCTAATCCAAAATACAGATTTTTTTGACAATTACGTGGCATCACAAGTTCATAAACTGTAACAAATGTGCCACTCTAGTGCAGGCTGTTGATTGTGGTACAGGCTGTGTGTTGGAAAAACTCAGAGATTGTATGGAATCTCTGTACTTTCTGTTTAGTTTTGTTACACATCTAAAATCACTTTAAAAATAATCTATTTAATAGAAAACTGTAATGGAAAATATGTAAAAATAATTTGAGCAGGCTATCAAAGAATTATTCAAAATTAAGGTTAAAAGCTCCAGGGCAGTCACAAGATTCTATACTCCGTTATTTCAAACTTAAAAGGAACAGCTAGTTCCTACATGGTAGCTACCACATAAAAAAAGGAATAAAAACATTTGAAATGTCCAAAATGTACATCTCTAAAGGAAACAGATTCTAAGAAATTAAAGTTCTTTCTAGTTTACTATTTTATTGAATTTTTATTCAATTAACGCAAATAACTTTATGCAGAAATATTTTTGAGATTAAAATACATATAGATACTTGTTTTGCAGTCTAAAAAGCAAACACAAATAAATTAAAGGCCCAAATTTTAGTGTTAAAAATTTAATGAGATTATATATTGCAGTAGAAAAAATGTAATATATTTTTCTCACTCATTGCAAAACTTACAGATAAATTCTGATTTCCTCCTTTGACCTCATTTTTTCCCTAATATGTGGAAGCCAGGGAGAAAATGGGGTCAAAGGAGGAACTCTAGGCAAAGAAGGAGAAACCAGAGATGAGCAAATAATGCAACAGAACTGGGGGAGATGGGATGGGGAAGAGGGAAATTCGCTAGTGTACATGATACACATTCACAAACATACCGAAGTCAATCTCTAAGCCAAACATGAGAAGGAGGGAGGGGGAGGGATTGGGGTGGGAACTGGGGAAGAGCTAAATGAGTGATATGTGGATGTATGCCTCTACCATCTTGTATCCCATTGAGGTGTATCACTACAATGCACCAATAAAAATTTTTAGAAACTAAAAAGACTTACAAAGAAAAACATAACTTTGTTCAATCAAAAATTTATGTGACACATGATTCTTAGAAATAAATTTCCAAAAACCTAGGGAAAACTCTCATTTTATGCTAAGACCAATGAAAGAAATGGATAGTTGGATAGTTGTTGGGATGGCTGGACATATAGTATAAAATTCTATGATATAATATTTTATGATAACAAACTAAGATAACTCAGAAAACCCTGTTCAGATTCTTTTTGGTTTCTCTGTGTAATTTTTCTTGCCTCTGAGTATGTGGCAAAATCTCTGTGGAATTAAGGTCTTTTGACATACTTTTAGGAAAGATAGGTTAGAAATATTTTTTCCCCTATTCTGTATTTTTAACTTTTTTTTATTGGTTCATTGTACTCATACATCTTAGTGGGGTACAAGATGGTAGAGGCATACATGCACATCATTCATTTAGCCCTTTCCAAATCCACACCCTATTTTCTTCTTCTGCCCTCCTTCTCATGTTTGGCTTAGTAATCAACTTTGATATGCTCATGAAAGTATACCATGTACATTGGGAAATTTCTCTTTCTCCCCCTTCCATTCCCCTCAAATAAAAAGTAAAAATTCAGATCCTCTCCCTAATATTTGGAAGCTAGGAAGAAAAAGGTTCATAGGAGACATTTTCTTTATTACCAAGCTACCCCTAGAAAAGTAGGGAAAGATCAGAGAGACCATTCAGATTTTGCAGATTTTTTCATTGCAGAGGTGCCAATATGAAGCCTCAAAGTCAAATGGAGAATTAGGTCAGGGACCCAAACAATCTGTCTGCAAAGGTAATGCATCAGAAATTTAAATGATTACATCAAGTCACCTATATTCTCAGTAAACTTCACCTTCTTAACAGATCTTTCTTTGTGAAGGCAGAGGCTATATATTCCTCAAATTCGTATTTCCAATAAGCAAAGGATTGGCAGGAATTTTTTATTTTTTTCTCAGTCTTGTAGGCACAGAGCAAAATTGTAAATCTTTCTTGAATGGATGTTTATCTATTTTGTAAAGAATACACACACACACACACACACACACACAATCACACACACAGGGGCACACAGTTTTAATATTATACTTCAAAATTTATTAGAAACTTCCTTTCTAAGTTGCCTGTCTTTGGATGTTTCTGGCTGCTTTATTTATCTTCTTATTTCTGATTGTGTAAGTCATTATACTGATCACCAAATATTTCCAATTCCCTGTCTCCAAGACACATGGCAGGATTCCATTTCTCAGACCTTCTTATAATTAGATGGAGTCACTTGTAACCGATGAGTTGTAGACAAAGCTGATAGGTAGTAAAGCATTTTATTATTAATGCAAGATACTTTCACACACTTTTATGTCTGCCATGGTAACCTGTAATACTCCAGACTCAGAAGTTATGAACCGAGCTCAGAGATGACTTACGGTAAACTATAGAATTTTCAAAAACTAAACTTTTGTTGTAAGCCACAAAGATATTAAGGTTGTTTGTTACTACATTGTATTTTGGTCCATCCCAACTTACTATTTAACTGTTAGTAAACCATATTAATTATAATTTTAGGAAACTTTTAACTAGTTTACTACATTTTTCTTTTCTCTTTTGTTTTATCTTATGTATTTATTTTTTGTATTGATTTTCATATTAGGGATTGAACCCAGGGACATCCTACTTCTGAGCTCTACTCTCAGTCCTTTTTATTTTTTGTTTTGAAACAGGGTCTCACACTAAGTCTCTGAGGAAGCAGAAATGATGATAATGAGGAGACTAGGACAGTTTCTGCTATCTTTCCATCTCAGATTCTCAAGTACTGGGATTACAGGCTTGTGCCACCATTATCATTTTTAATCATATCATTACTTGCTTGTTTTGTGGTGAATTCTCATTGTGCTTTAATTGAAATTGCTCTAAATTTGTAGATAAGTTTTATGAGGATTTAAACTTTTATAGTACTAAATTATAATACCAGAGTGTTCAGAGACTTAAAACTTCATTTATGGCCCTCAATAGAATTTTTAAAAATTAACTTCAGATACATCATATTTTTTTATTAAGTCTCTTCTAGGTGGCTAATTTTTCTGATTGTTATAATAGATGTGATTCTTTTATTGTGATTCTTATCTGATTAGCATTTTGTGTAACAAAGTGTTTATGTTTTGTTATATGAATTTTTAAACCATCTGTATTAGCTTTTTTTGTCACTGTGACCAAAATGTCTGACAAGAATAACTTAGAGGAAGGAGAATTAATTTGGCTTCAGAGGTCTAGCCCATAGCCAGCCTGTTCTTCCAAGGGTCAAATATCATCGTGACAGGAAGTAGAAGAGTAAAGGTGCTTAATTCATGGTGATTGGAAGGAGAAACAGGGGTAAGAGGGAGACTAGGAATGGTCTCAAGGCCAGGCCTCCTGTGACCTTTCTCTCTTATCCAAGCCCCATGTCTGATCTTTGCTGCAGGGCCAACACATGAGCTTTACTGGGAGACGTTTTATATCCAACCTATAATACTACTTTAATAAATTCCTTTATTCATTTTCCTTTTTAAGGCATATAGAAACACAAATGAAATTGATTTTCTTCCTCTTTTGCCATATTTATACCATCATTATTTTTTAAAAATGATATCAAGTAGGAAATATTTATACACCAAATAGTCATGAACAAAAGGCTATAAAATAAAAATTGTAAATCAAAGGCACTACCAGTGGTATAAATAGTTTGGAAATTAAAGTGAAGTATTACCACAACTTAAAAGGTCATTATGTTGAGAAAAAGTAATTTTCCATAAGAAATGCTTGACCCAATATAATTGCAAAAGTATTTTACTGCTGTAAAACAGCAGTGAAATGAGGTATTAAAATCAGTATATTTCACCAATTTTGATGTTGGCCATCATCACAGCACCATTCTGTTTCCCTAGTTATGTATGCAGACTATAACACACCCAGCTGAGTGCTTCCACATGCTTTCTGAAAATTGTGGTATTTATGATTTGTTGCAATTAATATTTAGGTCTGCTTCTTAAGGCCAAAAGTTATGAACATTTTAGAAAAATACTCCTTGCAAATTCTGCAGATATCAGAGGTACATCAGGCCCTGCCTTTCTTCTTTTGGTCTGTTTTCTTCTTCTCATGAATGTCCCTGACATCAGATCTCTTATAGAGTTGCTTACCCGGTGGGTCCAGTATGTCTATGCCTTCAACCCAACTTCATTTCTTATTATTAAAAATGAGTGTGTTTTATAAGACAGTGAATTCCTTGTTGCTTTGAGTAACATAAAGATGTAGAGCCTGGTATTGTGAAGTGAAGCTTGGGTGCCAGAGAACATTCCTAAAGGATAATAATACATTCATTGTACAATTTCCTCCCTCTACAGGTTTTGAACAAAATTTGATATTTAGGGTGTTTTATCATGTGAGATGGAAAAGAGATACCAATTTTTGTTAGACATAACCAGAATGCCTAGACTTACATTACAAAGTAAATAATTAAATTTGTGCTCTGAACAACAACCCAAACCAAACCAAACAACAAATAAAACATATACAAAGCAGCCTATATCTTAAAGTTGCTTCACCCCCACCAAAATAACAAATAACTAATTTTTGCTTCTCTGCCTAATACCCTGTGATCCTTCCAGGCATGTAGTAATAAGATTATTCTGTCTACCTCTTTTCATTTTAAGCATCATTATACCATTGTTTTGACCACTAAACTGTGAAAGGAAGGTAGAAGCTTTAAAAACCAGTGCACAATTCTCCATCTCTCCTTACTCCATTCTCTACATTCGTAGAAGTGTATGTTAGGATAAGGTTCATATACTTTGCATCCTTGAGAAAAGACATAACATAGTCATGGCTATGTTGCCCTTGTGAAAAATAAATGTTTACTGTGTTAACTCACTACGATTTGAAGGTTAATTATTACTACATTTGATCCTTCCCTATTCTGACTAATACATCTCCTTTGAGCAGTATGAGTTGGATTCCCTCTGTTTACATAATATAGACTGAATTGTGTCCCTCTAAAATCCACAGGTTGAAGTTTACTCCTCAATGAGACTATGTTTAGAGACAGGGGCTTTAAAAGCATAATATGGTTAAGCAAGGTCATAAGGGACATACCTGTATCTAATACAAGTGGTGTCTTCACAGGAAAAGACATAACTACCAGATGTGTGCACACACAGAACAGAAGCCCAGTGATGACACAGCAGAGGTGACTATCTGCAAAAGAGTAAGGCCTCAGGAGCAAGAAAATCTACAGTATCCTGATCTCAGACTTCCAGGCCCCAGAAATGTCGGAGAGTAAACATCCCTTGTTGAAGTCACGCAGCCTTTTATGCGTTGTGTGAAGAAAGCTCTAAGACGTGAATACAACCCCAGTTCTGACTTCTTCAGAATTGCTTTTTAATTCCATTTGTTTCGCTCCTCAGCCACAGTCCAGCCTTAAGCTGATATTACACTGAGTCCCAGGTCCCAGGCTGTCTCTCTGGGTGTCCTGCTTGGATGAGAAAAGAGCTTTGGAGAGTTCTCTAAAATGGTGGCGAGTCCAACCTCGGTTTGATCCAGCTCGTCAGTTAATGGTGCCTGCATTTCAATCTTTGCTCTTAGACTTATTGTGAGGCCAAAGGAAGTTTACTTGATTTCTCTGTGCCTCAGCTCTCTCATGTTTAAAATGGAGATCATATCACCATCTACCCTACAATGTATAAGAGAGAATAAAATGAGCTCACAAGAAAGTAAAACACTTAGGATAGAGCTTCATTTATAAAGAGTGCCTAGACTCGTACTAATTTTCAGTGTGGTGATATATGGCTTTAATTCTGGTACTTCAGAGGCTGAGACAGGAGGATCACAGGTTTCAAGCCAGCCTCAGCAATTTACTGAAATGCTATTTTAAAACAAAATAGTAAAACGTGCTGAAGGTGCCAGGCTTGATGGTGCACATTTGTAATCCCCGTGCTTGGGAGACAGAGGCAGGAGGGTCACGCAGGTTTGAAGCTAGTCTCGCTGGCTTAAGAGACCCTGTTTCCAAATAAAAATATAAAAAAATAGGTGTCTGGGAGTGTAGTACGGAGGTAGAAGGGTTTTCAGGAATCCCAGTACACCCCCCCCCCAACACACACACAGTGCTGAAGGTGTAGCTGGAAGGTAGAATGCCCCTGGGTTCAATTCCCAATACCATATACACACACAAAATAATATAATTTTTATTATGATAGCCAGTAGATTGATTGGTCTTATAGAAAATGTAAAATGACCCCTAATGAAATAACTTATTAATATGTAGGACTGATATAATTGAATCATGAGGGTCATAATTCCAGCAGTAGATAAATTTATTGTGATGGGTTTACCTGGGTGGTACAGGAAAGGGTGTGACTGGGGGAGGTGATCCCTGGGGGTGTAGCCTTGAGGTTATACAGGTTCCTGTTCCCCCTGATTTCTCTCGTTCTTGCTTCTAGCACAGTCACCACGCCTTGAGATCCGTGGTGCCCAGCCTTACATGGACTGAGCCCAAAACGGTAAGAAAATAAGTCTTTCTTCTAAGTTACATGGTCAGTCTTTTAGATTACAGCTATTTGGAACAACTGGAATGCCTGAATCATCAAAAATCTTGACAAACTCTTTGATATTGGGGTAAGGTGAATGAACACTTTTGAAATCTTGGGAAGGAAGCCTCTTTACAACTTGTACCCAAATTGTTTCACTGGCCTTCACTCTAGTCCTGAGCCAGATAAGCCTGATAAATCTGTCAAACTCTACAGTTCATACAGTCCAAGTTCCCTTCCCAGTATTCCCATGCAACAGATGTAATTTCTGAAAGCCTGGGATGCTACTCAAGGGTAAGGCACATCACGAATGTTGGTCCCAACACTGCCTTTACTAGCAATGTGGTAGCAAGGTTCCTATATGTCTTATACCCAATTCTATTCAATTTATAAGTTAGTCTAAGACTTTTTTTTTGGTCCACTAAACAACAACGATAACCAATTAAACTTTAATGGACAATTTGCCCAAAGAACTTGGAAATACACTTAGAAATGCTTGAAGGGGACAGAGCATGTAGAGTTTGGTAGCAAAAATACAACTTCATTTGTATTTTATAACAAGGGAAATAAAGGCCAGAGATGTGATTCTTTCTACACTAAAGGAAATCGCTTTTATCAGCTAGAAAATCAGCTCCAATAACTTAGGGGATCCATTTGGCTTTATTAGGTCTGTTGCCATTGTGATGGGCTAAGAACTTTCTTTTGAAGAAAAGTAATTACTGTACCAGAGCCCCTAGTCAAAGAAACGCAATTTCGTTTAAAGAATCTACTTGCTCAGCACAATTTAGCCTCTCTGTGCCTCTTGGTAAGCTGGATCGATAACTGGCAGATATATAGATGTCCATGATGGTCAGGGCTTAAATCCTCTCGCTTACACTCTACAGTGAGGCTACAAAGGAAGAAAAACCACTGCCTGAAAATACACTCAACCGAGGCTAAACGAGTGATTCGTCACAACCACAAAGCAGTCGCTGTCACATCCTGGGGTCTTTGAGGCAAAAACTTGGAAGAGAGTATTTCTCAGATATCACTGCAATCTGTGATAGAGTTGAATTATATGATTTGGATCATCTGATTTTTATCACTACCACATAAGTATGGACTGGAAAATGCCTGAATTGCCTCCAATGGGATACATGAAACTAAGAGAAATGCAAAGAAATCTGAACCATTGTACAACAGCCAATTACCCAGCTATATTTAGTGAACTTTTTAAAAATAAGGGTTTAACTCAAATCCGTATAATGTGCTATTTATAGTCAGTGAATATAAATACCTCTATCTAGATGTACAGTAAACTGTCTATGGTTTGAACAAGTGCGCAGTGTTCATAAGTAACCATTTTTCTTTCCCCAAACCCCCAGAGCAATGCCTGGGATGGAAAGATATCGAAATCAGACAGATGCACCCAGTTCTGTGACAGTGAAAATTTCAGGCTCTGAAGCAGACAAACTCTTTACCCAAAATGGCACTTGTATAGTTTTCTTTCTAACATTTTCTTTCTAAAAAGGTTAGTTCTTAACATGAGGGCAACCTGAAATACTCTTATCATTTTATTTTTTTAAAAGTAAAACATTTTCCTCAAGGTTGGAAGATTTATGTGGGATTTGGAGTTCTGAATTTCTTCCAACCAATCCAGTGAATCCCTGAACCAAGCCCCTTTATTAAAAAAAAAAAAAAAAAATAATAATAATAATAATAATAATAATGCAGAACCAATTTAGTTGAACACAGTTTGGAGAAGACTTCACTCCGGTTATTCCGAAACAGGGAACACAAATTAAAAGTAAAATGATATCTTCTCTAATGATGTGTGCTGTGGCAGGCCTTGATTTAAGAAAAAAAAATTCCATCTGGCCTTAATAAAGGTCGGTGCTTTCTGGATTGTTGGGGTATATTGTTTCCTTTCCATTTTTATAGCAAAGGGTAATTCTTGGTCCTGTGGAACTAAACAATTTATTTTCTTATTTTAGAGACTCATCTTATTAATTCCATAAGTCTTCATTAAAATATTAAATGAATAAGTGTTGACCATCGTTTTGGAGACACTGTGATATAAGTCTTATGCCAGTGAGAAGATGTGCCCTCAGGAGCACACTATCATCCAGCCCACAGGTTCTCCAAAACTCCCCAGAGGATGGAGACCCAGATCAAATTCTGAAAACTGGCAGCAATTACCAAAATAAAGAATGGGAGGAAGGACTGTGCGGGCTGAATGAGGAGTGAATGCAAATCACATTACTGCAGTCTGATCATGATGCTTTTCCTTCGCAACCCTGTACTTTCTCAAATGTCACCCGGGAATCGCCCATCAGCATCCCTGCACATGCAGAATCCCATCTGAATTCCCCATCTTCAGCAATGGTACTGCATACCACTGTTTCTCCAAATCAAAAAGCAACAAGTTCAATCGACTTCTCCCTCTTTTTAACTACAATATGAAAGCAATCACCAAATGTTCTCTCTTCTATCAATGGGGTATTTGTTTAAGCTTTTCTTCCTTTTTATCTTCAATAACACTTATTTAAATGGATTTTCCCTTGCTTTAACATGGACAGTTGCTAAAGCTAGATTTTATTAAATAATTAATTACTTTTTAATTCAGCAATTGTTCAATTGTTGGCAGTTATGAGTGTTTACTAAGTAATGGACATGTAACTATGGCTACTCTCTGACCACAATTTTCAAATAGATTATGTCTAATGGAAGAGATAGAGACATAAAGAGATAATTCTGATCCAAGTCCCATTAAAGATTCAAACAAAAATTATATTAGGATATGGGGAAGGCTTGAAAGCCTTCCAGGTGGATTTAAAAATGTGTGGTAAGGCATTAAAGATAAGAAAGAAAAACAACTAGAAAATGTTTTGGAAAAAATATAGAATTAACAAAGGCAGTATACAAGGTGCAAAGAGCTAGAATGTTGCTAAAATGCATATTTTGGGTAGAAAATGATGGAGGTAAAGCGATTTTTTAATTCCTGGGGTGTATAAGTTTATACATAAAAGGAACCAAATCTCATGTTAGATTCCTTAAATAAGATATATTCCCCCAAAAATGAGGATTCACTTTGACAACATGTAAGAAAGACAGCATGTAAGAAAGAACACACAATTTGATGAGATATATTTAACCAAAGATCATGGAAGAAATATAGCTTTCCATAAGGTCATCATGGTAATTGTGAAAGGATTAAAATAGTTTTATTGTCCTTCAACTGGTTCAGTAGGATAGTATAGTCATTTCCATCCATGTATGGTTGTCTCTGAATTTTCAATGCCTGTGCTTTATAATCTAGATACTTAGAAAGATAGCATGAATGGTCTAGCCAAAGGTACTATACAAATCGGAGCATGACCCATCCATTTCCATGCTGACACTTGGAGATTGAAAAGGGGGTGCATTTCATGTTCCACATCATTAGTATAACCCAACAGCAGATTTATCTGGATAGTGCCTATGTCTGAAGGATGATGAGGGAGCTGAGATGGTCAAACATGGGAGTATGTGGACAGATGTATCTCATATATCTTTCTATAGCTATTTATTGAGGACCTACAGTTGTTCATGTTACCTAGAATAAGGTCAGAAGACAAAGTTTCCACCCTAATAAAACTCATGATCTTGCTGGGGAAGGGGACATAATACATGGAATAAAAATAAATAGCCAAGTAAAACATCATTATGAGGGATGCCATTCCACAGGAAAATATATTCAAATAAACAGTTCAAGGTTGCTTGTGAATAGCAGAAACAACAGTGGAGTCATAGCAAGAAGTCTGGGTTGCTGCGACAATTCTGATATATGGTATCTTTGTGCTTACACAGCAAGTAATTTAAATCCTTTGTCTTGTATGTTCAGATACACCTATTTTGCCACCTTCACTTACAGTTAAAAAAGACCAGATAAAAGTGCTTTTATTACTACAAAATAATTCTCAGAATGGGGTAAAATAAACATTTCATGCAAGGAATATTTTAATAAAACATATATTCATAAGTCTTTACATAAGTTCTATTCTTCACTCACTTTGAAGTGGCTCTTCTCTTACGCAGTTATTAACAACTCAGGGAAATGCAATTATATATTTAAGATATTAATGATTTAGTTGAGAAATTATCACATGACTATCAATGTATGCAATGTTAGAGAATCAGTTATAAATATGCCAGTCAATGACGTTGTGCCATTTGTACTTTCAGATACACAGTGGACACTCAATAAAAGTCAGTTTCACATTTAAGAGATTTGGGCTTCTTCCATATTTTGGGGGACATAAAGAGAAGCCATTGAGAGTAAATAAGTGCATATTACAGAAATGCCTGAGTAGAATGGAGAAAGAAGATTCTGACTGAAGAGAAAATTTCAACTCTAAATTATATAAGAAATGACAAAAAAATATATTCAACAAATTCCAAAACTCCAGCAGCCAAAAGGCAAAGGACAGACGCTATAAGTTCATGCCAGAAATAGGACAAATAGCAGAGAAAATCTTGACACATTTTCATCCCCAATGATAAACAACTATGCATACGTCTATACATATAGCTGACGCTCATTGATGGTTGTTGGTTACAGAATACCATGAGCAGAATACTATGATTCTCGAGCCCCTTATATAAAATGATGTAATGTTTGCATATTTTATTTTTTTTTATTTTTTTGTGGTACTGGGGGTGGAATCCAGGGGCTTTCTGCCTCCAGGCTATACTCCCAGACCTATTTTATACTTTATTTGGAAACAGGGTCTCACTACGTTGCTGAGAGCCCCACTAAGTAGCTGAGGCTGGCTTTGAACCTGTGTGATCCTCCTGTCTCAGCCTCCCAAGCGCGGGGATTACAAGCGTGCGCCACCACGCCCGGCTATGTTTGCATATTTTATAACAGATCCTCCTGTGTCATTTAAATTACCTCTAGACTACTTATAACACCTAATATTGAATTAATGCTATATAAATCATTATTATATTACATAGATTAACAATAATATTTAGGAAATAGTGACAAGAAAACAAAATATGTGAATATTTAGTATAGATCCAAAAGTATATTTATTGCTGTACTTTTTTTTAATTTATTTTTTTATTTTTTTATATTTTTAATTTTTTTATTGGTGCATTATATTCATACAACTTATTGGGGTAAATAACTTGTGTGTACAAACATGTACTCATCGCTGATTTAACCCCTACCCAAATCCCACCCCATTCCCTCCCCGTCCCTCCCTCCCTTGCTTGGCTTAGTGATTGTCTTCGATATGTTTAAGTACATTGTGTGCTTTAGAGATTTTCCTCTTCCCCCCTCCTTTCTCCTCCTTTAAGTTGTCTTGTTTGCTCCTCTTTTCTCCCTAACTCTCACATATTAGGGAAAGCATCTGATTTCTTATTTTTTGTGCCTGACTAATCTCACTTAGCATAATGTCCTCCAGTTCCATCCATTTCCCTGAAAATGACGTAAGTGAGTTTTTTTTTATGGCTGAGTAAAATTCCATTGTGTACATATCCCACAGTTTTGTAATCCATTCATCTGTTGATGGACATCTTGGCTGGTTCCATATTTTGGCTATGGTGAATTGTGCAGCTATGAACATAGATACACATGCATTAGTTTGGTAGTTTGGTTTCCTTTCTTTTGGGTAGATACCCAACAGTGGTATTGCTGGATCAAATGGTAGATTTGTTCCCATTCTTCTGAGGATTCTCCATACTGTTTTCCAAAGTGGTTGCACTAATTCGCAATCCCACCAACAATGTCTTAGAGTTCCTACTTCTCCACATCCTCACCAGCATCTGTTGTTGTTTGTGTTTTGAATGATGGCCATTCTAGTTGGAGTTAGGTGAAATCTCAGGGTAGTTTTGATTTGCATCTCTCTGATTGCCAGTTATGTTGAGCATTTTTTCATGCATTTATTGGCCATTTGAATTTCTTCTTTTGTGAAGTGTCTATTTAGTTCATTTGCCCATTTTGTTATTGGATGCTTTGTTTTCTTAGTGTTGAGTTTCTTGAGTTCTCTGTATATTCTAGATATTAGTCCTCTATCAGTGGTGTAGGTGGCAAAAATCTTCTCCCATTCTGTTGGCTCTCGATTGAGGTTCTTGATAGTTTCCTTTGCTGAACAGAAGCTCTTCAGTTTCATGCAATCCCATGTATTGATTCTCCTTTTAAGAATTGTAACCCATGAATAAGAAGGTCCGACTATATGTATAAATATATGTATAAATATATATGTATGTTTATATAAACTAAATTAACATAAATATGAATAAATTAGCAGATAAAAGAAGCTACATAAATATGGTTGAAATAGATCTGATTGATTGTCCTGATGTGTTTTGATTGATTTAAAGCATATAATCAGGCTGGAGAGAAAGTTTAAAATGTGTTACTATATTAAAGTAATGCTAGCATCTCAATTGCTAATATTACTGTATCTATTTTGTTGTATGACAATATTTTTGTATTCTCAGTGGCATAATCTAACACATATTAAGTTAACACACGCTTGAAGTCTAAGCATGGCTGAGGTTAAGTTTTCTCTTAGGGTCTCTATAGTAAGTATACTTGCATATATATATATATATATATATATATATATATATATATATATATATATATTCACATGCATACCATCGTTGTTTTCATAGTTTGTTGTTTATAAGCAAGTCTTATATCACTGACTATGATTATGAGAAGGTTGGGATCATGGGAGCCATCTTTTTTTTGTTTTTTTTTTTGGTGGTACTGAGGTTCCTAGAAACCCTTCTACCTCCGGGCTACATTCCCAGACCTATTTTTTTATATTTTATTTGGAAACAGGGTCTCTTAAGCCAGCGCAACTGGCTTCAAACCTGCATGATCCTCCTGTCTCCACCTCCCAAGCACGGGGATTACAAGCATGTGCCACCATGCCCGGCGTCATGGGAGCCATCTTTAGAGTCTATCTGCTCTGACCACATAGGGAATACAGCCCAAGGAGGTAACTCAACACAGAAAAGAAAGATGAGACAATAGTGTTTATTGGTATACCACATATAAATTTTGATCATTAAAAGCAGTTTTAATTTACTAATAAGTAAAGGGAAAAGGGAGGAGAATACAAAATGACTAGACTTTGCAAAATATAATGTAATAAAAAATACCTCAGATTCTTATAAATTCTATATAATCTTTTAAAAATTATTGGTTCATAGATCCATAATTGTGTGCTTTGTTTTGGCATAGTCCACATGCACATAATATACTCTGATCAATTTCATTTGCGGCACCTTCCCTTTCATCCCCTCCTCCCTCCCCCTGACCCTTTTTATACTTTCTATTTTTATGAGATCCCTTAAAAATATGAAGCACTTCAGAAATTTGCATGTTGTCCTTGTACAGGTGCCATGCTAATCTTTGTTTGATTTCAATTTTAGTATATGTGCTTCTGAAGCCAGTACTATATAATCTTTAAAAAGCACATAGTATAGTGGTATGAAAAAATTTACAGATCACAAAAGACTAAAATCTATTCATCTTGCTTTTAGAAACTAATAAAATTCCAAATCCAAATTTTAAGATGAAAAACTTTTTAAATCATACCACATTTTGAATGATAAGTCATTATTATTCAAATTATTCCTATTATTATTAGAAATTGATTGCATTGTTAAAAACACTATCATATAAATAATAAAGCCAATCAAGCTTCAAAAATGAAAGAATGAGTGTACATGATTCATAATCTATCCAATCAATATGTTGAAGAGAAAATTATAAAGCAAAATGCATTTAATTTATCAGGCATGTTTAAGATTTCTAAGAAAAGGAGAGGAAAAGCACTATTCAAACAAATAGAAAAGGCCACTCTTCAGAATTAAATGTAATATTATTTCCATTAAATTTAGGAATCAGGCATAGTTCAATATTAATTTGAAAGTTCCAGTCAATTTAATTAGTCAAAAATGAAATTATGTGTGTAACCCTATGTGATGATTGGACAAGAAATCCTCTTTTCTGGTGGATGTTCTCATGAGTACTTGTAATCCCAGTTACTCAGGAGTCTGGGGCAGGAGGATTGCAAGTTCAAAGCTAGCCTGGGAAATGTAGGGAAATCTTGACTCAAAATAAACATTTCTTTAAAAAGCTTGAGGTGGTGGAATTATTGCTTAACATGCATGAGGCCCTAGGTTCAATCCCAGTACTAAAAAAGAAATAAATAGAAATAAATAAATAAATAAATAAATAGAAATAAAATAAAAAAAAGAAAGAAAAAGAAAGAGAAAAAAGAAAGACTATGTCTTAATAGAAGAATCACTAATGAATCACTAATGAATACAATTTTATAAAATAACATATCAGAACACACACCCATAGAAAGATTAACACTAAAATTATAAAATTATATATACTCCAAATATAATAATGTTATAATATAATACTAATGGTTCTGCTACAACTCAGAATGAAAACCAAAGGATCCTATGATGTAAACAAGAACTATATCTACCCAAAAGAATGGAAACCAGACTACCATAGTAACGCATGCATATCTACGTTTATAGCTGCACAATTCATAATTGCCAAACTATGAAATTATGTCTATCAACAGATGAATGGATTACAAAACCGTGGATATACACACAATGGAATTCTACTCAAGCATAAAGAACAAAATTAAATTTTGTCAATTTTAGGGAAACGGATGGCACTGGAGAACATAATGCTAAGTGAGATTAGTCAGTCACAAAATGTGAAAGGTTGGGTGTTTTCCTTCATATGTGGAAGCTAGGAAGAAATTGGGACACAGGAGAGACTCCAGATGAAGAAGGAGAAACCTGGTTGGAGTGACAGAAAGGGCCTAACTGAAGGGGATGGATGAGGGAGGGGAGAAAGACTTAAAACAGAATACTTTAATAGACACAAGCACGATGTACATACATGAATTTATCAGTGCTAATCACTGAGTTGTGCATGAGAGGGTGAAGAGGGAGATGGAGTGAGGTGAGAACTAGGGGAAGAATCACCAAGTTATGTGTGCATGTATGCCTCTATCGCCCTGAACTTCATCAAGATGGATTCTTACAATTCACTGATAAAATAAAAATGTAAAAAAATAAAATAGAAGATACTATAGTCTTCAAATTTTCGCTTTTGCTTTTCAATATAAGAAAGCTCAAGTATGCAAACCATTATTGCAAAGAGGCTTATCTCAGGTGTATTTTGTAATGTTTTGTTTTTATTTCTTTAGCTCCTGCAAAAAACACACAAGTAAATAAAGAATGAACAAGGAAAAAAAAAACACAACAAAAGTGAGAATAACCTTAATATTGGTTCATTTGAGACCAGCCAGAACATGCAGTATTTTGCTGCATTCAAAAATAACGAGTTGATTTTGTATTTGTTAACATTTTTTTTGGTGGTACTGGAGTTCCTGGAAGCTCTTCTACCTCCGGGCTACACTCCCAGACCTATTTTTATATTTTTATATTTTTATTTGGAAACAGGGTCTCTTAAGCCAGCGGGCTGGCTTTGAACCAGCACAATCCTCCTGTCTCCGCCTTTCAAGCTCGGGGATTACAAGCGTGCGCCACCACGCCCGGCTTTTGTTAACTTTTTACACTCATATCTTATTCCTTTTTCATAGGTGCTTAGATATAGATATTTTTGCAAATTTTTATGTATGTATTCTTTTGTACCTTGTCTTAATAATAGGTATAGCATATGGTATATGGCATTGTTGCTAACCTATTCCTACATTAGTTCTTAGTTTGGGGGAATTTTTTTTTTTTTTGCAGGTCTGGGGGTCGAACTCAGGGGCATTCAACCTCCAAGCTATACCCCCTGCACTATTTTTATTCTTTATTTTGAAACAGGGTCTCACTGAGTCGCAGAAGGCCTCACTAAGTAGCTGAGACTGTCCGCGAACCGCGAACCTCCAGTCTCAGCCTCCTGAATGCTGGGATTACAAGCATGTGCCACCATGCCTGAATAGTTTTGAGGAATTTTTTGGTTTTTGTTTTTTGTTTTTTTTTGTTACAGGAGGTACTGGGGATTAAACCCAAGGGTATTCTATCCCTGAGGTACACCCTCAGACCTATTCTATTTATTATTTTGAAAAAGGGTCTCCCTTATTTATGAGTGTTTTCCTAAGTTCCTAAAGCCCACCCCAAACCCATGATCTTGTGCTAAGATGTAGCTTAGTGTTACAGGACTTGTTTTGCATGTGCAATGTCTTAGGTTCAACCCCAAAATCCACAGTACCAAAACAGAAAAGACAAAAAAAAAAAAAAAAAGAAGATGACAACCCGCAGTCTTTCTGTCTGTCTCAGCCTTCTAATATTGAGATTATGGGATTACAGGCATGAACTACAATACTTGGCTAGTTCTTATATTTTATCAAAAAATATAAAAGTAAGAAGGAACTAGCTAAATATGAGAAGGTAATGTGAAGGAAGAAATTTGAAATCACTCTGCCCATCCCTTAAACATCAGTGTTCTTCAGCTCTCTATCCAATGCGCTCCCTCCCTCTCTCTCTCTCTCTCTCTCTCTCTCTCTCTCTCTCTCTCTCTCTCTCTCTCTCTCTCTCTCTCGTTCTCGCTCTTGCTCTCGCTCTCTCGCTCTCTCTAACTTGGTGATGGATGTCATCTCATTCTGTTAGAATGACCTCGTTATTGTCTTATTCTACCACAGGACATATTTGTAAAACCCACATATTCCTGGAATATAATTGCTGGCTAGGCATTCACATATATTGGCTGAATTGTGGAAAGTAAGAAGGAAAGGGGAGAGAAAAAGAGGGAAGGTACAAAATATGGAGTGCAGTGCCTGGCACTTGTGTGATTGTTATAAAATGCCCTAACCCCACCCCTCGCCCCCAATCTCATTCCAGCTCCTTGCCCTCACCCCTTAGTCCTGTGCACTGCTCGCCTGCCTTTCTGATCCTGATACTATATCCAGGCAACAAAAAGGTTATCCAGCAATTCATCTATTCCTCACCTCCCTGCTTAGCTTTCCTGGCAGCATTTCAGCCCCTGGTGGGAGATCCGCAGCCTTTGGCTCCGCTTACAGAATGGCCAAAGAGCACATCTGGATTGTGCATTTTATTTTCAGCCCAACCCTGGTTATATTAACGCTCTGTCATACTTAATATATACTGGGCAACATGTAGTCTGCTAGATTTGGACTCATTGGAAAAAAGACAAAGCATGACATTGTTGAAGCCATACCAGCAGGGGGTATAATTCTTTGTAAAGCTATATAATATGTTCCAAATATATTGCAGCTGTTGATAGGTTTTATTACATTTGCAGTTAGGGACCTTATTATATTTGTGAGAAAGATTTATTTTATTTACTTTTATTACTATAGCAGTTTGGGGTATTTTCATATTTGTCATGAACTTATTCCATTTATGCTCATTGAGTTTATATCTGAAGTTTGTTACATGAGCGGGCTATGAATAATTTCACCTGTTGTCATTACACTTGCAGTCAATTTTCATTACCACCCCGCTAATATTTCACAGTGTCTGCAGGTGCTGCATACTACATTAGTGGTTTGAATATTTTACAGTCAGCAGTAATGGGGCAGAGCAATCAGCTGAAGAAAAGGGTACAGAACTCATCACGTACTCAAACTCTTGGCAGACAGAGGCACACACTGAGCTGCAGGAGCTGGCTGTGATCACCTGCTTCATCATAGGAGGACATGTCCAAATGCCTTTAACTGGAGTCTGACGTGCTTGGGCTCATGCAGTCCAAATTCTCTGTATATCTAGCGTATTGCTTCAAATTTCCAATATTAAGTGAAGATAAGACATATAAATCATAAAGTAATATTTTAAAGTAGTTCCTTTCACGAGATATCTCTACTTGAAGAGCTAGAAGGTACAACATATAAAAATCACATTACAGATAAGCATAAGCAGAATACTTATCCTAATTCCTAGAATTTAGAGACAAATTTGGCAGCTCAGTCTTGACTCTATGCTCCCACCATTTATAGTCACTGTCATCTATTAATAAATAAGGATTTGGTGTAAACATCTTTGAAGTTATGTGGCTCGTTATTGCAGCTAATGATATTAGCAAAAAGCAATTTGGGGCAAGGGAAAACCTGGATAATTATAGTGTATGCTGGTAGTAGCAGCTGCAGAGGGGAAATGATACTCATAGAAGCTTAAGTTTATTGAGTGTTTACTGCTTGCCAGGGATAGTTTTAAAGCTCCTTACATGAATTAAATGTTTCATTCCTCACAACAACCCTATGAGAGGTCTGCAGTAATTAGCTCCATTTTACAGGTGAGAAATGGAGGCACAGAAGTTAAGCACCTGTTCCAAAGGCACAGAAGTAGAAGAGATAGGACCAGGTTTGAACCTAGATACTTGGAGTTTGAGACTCAATGTCTAATGCCCTGGTTCATGATAATTATCCTATCTTTCCAACTCAGTCAAGGAAAGCAGCTTTCTAGACTCTAATCAAATTGATTTATATTATACATTACTCTATGCTCACTGGACTTTCTTTGGACCTATAGTGGATTCTACTTAGCCAATATTTAAATAAATATACATTCTACCAATTACCTGGGAATCTACTAGCTTACAGGAACAGTTTCTTTCAAACTATCTGTAATACTCTAGTCATAATTCAAAGGCAAGAAACATATCTAAATCATCCTTATAACCCCCAAACCCTCAATATATACTAAAATAATGTGTGCCAAAATGAAGCACTTAGAATCACAATACACAATCATTCCTCAATCATCCCTCAAGCCATACGTGTGAAACTCAGAGTCCTGGATAAAAGGTGAGCAGAGGAGCTCACTGTCAGTATGAGAGGGAGAAATCCAGGGATTATCTAATATACAGATTATCTTCCTTCATTTATAAGATCAGATAAAAGTAATACTCTAAATTTCTGCACAGGTTGTTGTGAGATATCAGGGTTACTAAGTTTAGCAAATAAAAACAGAGATGTGCAATTAAATTTGAATTTCAGCTAAAAATAAAAACATTTTGGTATAAGTATGTCCCATACAATACTTAGGACATAATTATGACAACATTGTAATCATGTGCTTTTTTCTGATATTTGAATTTAGCAGGACATTATTTTAATGGACAAGTCAATATGAGGATTGAATAAGATGGTGCATGAGAACATAGCGGAAGATTTTCCATTCCAGCATAGACACTGAGATTGTAAATACTGCGGATCCTTCTGAAACAGAATACACACAGGGAGAATTTAATGGTCTTAGTGACAGTTGCCTCCCAAAGATGTGCTCCCAGTAGATGGAGGGCTCTACTTATAGCTACATTGAATAGGTACTGAGTCTCAGCCAGAGAAGCCAAAGATCCTGCCGGTCAGGGTTTTCCAAACCCCACAAACACCAGGCTGAGAGTTCTGGGAATCTCCTAGTGGGCAGATGTTTGCTAGAAGCTTCCATCCCAAATCTCCAATGTGTACCTTTGAATCGGTCCTCAAATCCAAATGTTTAACAAGAGTTACAGAGGATTCTGAGGAGCAGCCAGGCTTGTCAGTCACTTCTACAAGTTTTCAGGGACACCTGGTGCTTTGAGAGCACGGATGCTCATGGCCTGCGGCAACAGTTAGAAAAGCTTTTTCCCCAGCATGGCCATAACCCCAGCATCTGTAAGGGGCAGCAAAGAAACACAGGCTGGCTGGGAGCCTGGCCCACACATCTTCTCCATTTGCCATCCATAGAATAAAGCATCCTTCACAGAGACCAGATATCTGTCTGAATGTTGGATCAAATGGATTAGGTACATTACAAAGTGTTCTTACTATTAAAAAAAGATAGGTAACTCAACTGAATCAAGAAGATATAGGGAATTTAAACCAACTAATAGCAACCAAAGAGATAGAAACAGTAATAAAGAGCCTACCATCAAAGAAAAGCCCAGGACCAGATGACTTCTCAAGTGAACTTTATAAAACCTTAATAGAAGAGTTACTCCCAATACTCCTCAAACTATTTCTTGAAATAGAAAGAAATGGGACTCTCCCAAATACATTATATGAAGCCAATATCACATTAATACCAAAACCAAATAAAGACAGCACATGGAAAGAAAACTAGAGGCCTATATTGTTGATGAACTTGGATGCAAAACTGCTAAACAAAATAGTAACAACATGCATTCAAAACCACATCAAAAAAATCATGCACCATAACCAAATAGGGTTCAACCCAGGGATGCAAGGCTGGTTCAACATCCAAAAATCAATCTACATAATTCATCACATAAAGAGAACCAAAGACCAAAATCACATGATCATGTAAATGATCATGAAAAAGCACTTGGCAAAATCCAACATCCATTTATGCTAAAAGCACTGCAGAGAATCGGAAGGAACATACCTCAACCTCATAAAGGCAATAGGCCAACAGACAAAATCATATTAAATGAGAAAAAACCAAGAATTCCCCTCAAAGCAGCTTTTAAAATGATGGGAGTCCAGAGTACAATTTTCAGGTATAGCTATATCCAGGCTTTTGTGATATCATGGTGTCTACACCATCAATAATAATCTCATATGTTTTCTCTCTCTTACTCTGTATACACACATACACACATTATATATATGCATATGTATATATACATAGGTATGTATATGTATGTATAGAAACATCATTATGATCTCCTAATCCTTTACTGTCTTTTATCTAATAGCTAACTTGACTAACCCAATATAATAAATAGTTATTTATTAGATAGCCCTGAACTAAAAGCTTACCTGTACCTAGAAATGTGATCAAATCCACTCTAGCTCTATAGACTGAGACAGGAGAGGGTGAGTTTACTTATTTTGTTATTCACTACTGGAGACTCAACCAAGGACATTGTATCTCCAAGAATTCTCAGTCTTTTTTTTTAAAGTCTCGATAATTTTTTGAGGCTCACCTGGAACCTGTAATTACTCCATGTCAGCCTCCCAAGTACTGGGATCGCACAAATGCTCCACCACACCCAGCTGAGAGAATAAGTTTGGATTTCAGAAACAATTCATGTTACTAGAAGTGTGTGTGCTGGAGAAAAGAGTTATAATACAGCATACAAGAATAACATAACTTTTTCAGAAGTGAATATTAAAAGAGAAAAGGAAGTCGGGTATGGTTGCACACTCTTGTAATCCCGGTACTTGGGAGCCTGAGACAAGAGAGTCACAATTCAAAGTCAGCCTCAGCATTTTAGTGAGTCTCTCAGCAACTTAGTGAGACCCTATTTCCAAATAAAATATAAAATAGGTCTAGAGGTGTAGCTTGGAGGTAGAAGGCCCCTGGATTCCATGCCCTGTACCACAAAAAGAGAGAGAGAGAGAGAGAGAGAGAGAGAGAGAGAGAGAGAGAGAGAGAGAGAGGAAGAAGAAGAAGAAGAAGAAGAAGAAGAAGGAGGAGGAGGAGGAGGAGGAGGAGGAGGAGGAGGAGGAGGAGGAGGAGGAGGAGGAGGAGGAGAAGGAGAAGAAAAAGTCATGTTTCAGCATTTCCCCCCAATGGGTTATCAAAAGCTTTATTTCCACTATGTATTCTGGGTTGAAGGTGTTTTTTTGGTCAAAAATTGTGGAAACACTGTGCTTATTGGAAATGAAAATGGCAAACTACTATATCAAAACTTGTACAAAACTACTCAGTACTAAAATATCTTAATATTTTATTTAATCCAGAGTTTCTGAAATTGAATTGCACATGGACGATTTTTAATAGTGGAGCATATCACAAAATTGGTGTTTCATGGCAAGGCTTCTCAAAATTTAATATGCATGTCTGTCAGCTATGGTTCTTACTGAAATACAGAGTTTAATTGACTAGATCTAAATTGTAGCCTTAGATTTGACATTTCTTACACAACGGCACGAAAGCACATTTCCAATAGCCTCTAGGAGTGTTACTTTAGAAAATACAGCTCTGGCTATGCTGAGTTTTTTCATGACCTTTTCTGTGTTTTCCCCCACATGGTAATTTAGGTCTCATGCAGGGTCAGACACCTGCACATGATCCTTAAATATTTTAGAATTAAATGGGTGTATGGAATAATGAAGCTCTTTTCAATTTTACTATATGTTAACATCACACATACAGTATGTCAGGCACACTGTTAAGGGAAGTGTTTCCATGCGGATGGGGGAAGGAGGCCAGAAGTATAGAAGGGAAGATTCACACTAAGCAACAGACCTTAGGTAGCTGGAGAATATTGACAAGGGCCATTAGTAAAGACACTAGTGCTGGGCTAATGGAGGGTTTGTGGGTGCCCCAAATGAGCATGACAGTGGGCTATTAGCATAATACAAACATAATGACTTTAAAGATTTTGCAGGTACAGGGGCCCAAGGAATGTAATACATTGATCAGAAAACTTCAATTCTAAGTTCACTTGAAGAAAGATTCTCAAATAGAGAGGGTAGAAACAGATATCAGAACCCTTATATGAGTAACCTAGTTTGAAAAGAGCCTCCCTTTTTCCCTTATTCTCGTATATGATCACACTTCCTACCTAGGGACATTGTCAAAAAAAGAACACCAAGATTTTGTTTATTAAAAAGTGCTTTATAGGGAAGATTCTACTTATCCCAAGCAGCCAGCATATTCTAATTATCATCGCCATCAGAATAAGTGGATTGAGAAAAATCATACCACCTGCATATTTATAAGAGCATCTTTTTTCTTTGATGTCAGTATGTAATTAATGAACATTAGTTTCTTAGAACATTTAAATTCTCAGTACTTGCTTCTTCATTTAAGAAATGAAGTTCAGAATCATAAGAGCATGGGTTGGTAGCAAGCAGCAATTCTCTGTTCCTCTGTGAAAAGTCTGACGAGCCTGCTTGATTCAGGAATCAAGTATTCACAAGCTCATTTGCCTACATATCTAGAGCCAGGTCTCCATTTAGTTTGGTACCAGGCAAGTAGATATTCTGCTTTTTCATCTTCCTATCTTCTTAATTTATTTTGTTCTGGAAAAAGGCTGAAAAGACAATTATTTATTTATTAAGCTTTTCTAAGTTCAAATACCCAGGTGCCTGGCCTGGAAACCTTGAAAAATATCAAAAAGTAGTTTGGGGAACAAAATACGAGAGAGATGGGGGAGGAATTGGCTGGTACCTTTATTATTAAGACTATAGTGTCGCCTAAGTGGGCTTTTGTCCTTGGTGGATCATTATAGTTTATGGCAGCTTTATTCACAGGCAAGTGGCTTCATTGAAATAGGTAGAGCTATTTTTTATTCATCTCAGATCGTAGAAAATATAGATCCCTTGATCCTTGGCAAACAAGCCTCACAAGGACCTTCATGCACTTGGACAGTTCTGCCTTAGTGAGCTGCCCATTCTAGCCTTGAACTTGATCTTGAGCACAAAAGCCTGGCTCGACTTTGCAGGAGTCTGTGAGGCAGAATTAAACATTATGTCCATGATGACGTGAAGATGAAAAAGTGCAGAAAGGAAAAGATGTCTTCCAATTTTGATTTAACTTGTCTACAGAGTAGACAGGAGAGTTGGCTTCTTTTGGTGGGAGAAGGACACTGTGCTGCACAATTGTGAAGGGAGACACAGATGCCCCAAGAACTTCCATACCTGGGTGATATCACATTGCTTTCACAGTATTTTGTGATCAGCTAGCTGAATAATATGGAGCAGAATAGCTCTAACCTGGTAGTGCATGGCAGGGAGGAAAATCTAACAGTGAGACAGATTAGGAGCATCCAGATATATGGGTATAATTAGAGGTTCTCTCAAAACAGGATTCACCTTGATGAGGAGCACGAGTCTTATTAACAAACATGAAAATGTTGGGCTGCCTGCAGAAAAGTGATAAAAGTTATTGTTTGGGTATTTATCAGCCTAATTCTCACGTCTGTCTTTTCCTTATGAATAACAATGCAGGTAGACAAAAGGGGTCCTTTAAAATTATGATGATAAAAAGTCATTTACATTTGTTTTTAGCTTTTCGGTTTTGGAGTTTGGTAATCTACCATCATTTTATTCATGCAACAATACAAGATGATATGTGTGTAATTGTTGTGATGCTCAGGAGCATGAAAGTGCAGTGGGGAAAAAACTGTGAATTCAGAATATATCCTAGAAGCAGAGGTCACTGAACTGGTAGAGATACTTGATGTGAAAGAGAAAAAAAGTAGATTATGATGCTCCTGAGATAAAGTTTTACTCTATAGTTTTTCTTTTGTTCTTTGTTTGTTTGCTTGTTGTGCATATTACCGGGGATTGAACCTAGGGATCTTCTACCTATGAGCTATACTCCAAGCTCTATTTTATTTTATTTTATTTTATTTTATTGTTTTAAAATAAAATCTTGCTCAATTGTTGAGCCTGTTTTCAGTCCTGCAATCCTGTTTTTTTCTCAGCCTCCTAAGTACTGGAAATACAAGTGTATGCCACCATGCTCTGAGTTATAGTCTCAATTAATTATATCATTATAATGAATTACAATGGTAAAAATGGAGGAATTAATTTGGGAAGTAAAAAACTTTAAATTTAGGTAAATGTTTTCTTATCATCATTGTATTTTCAAACATGTAAAACAGAAATCATAATTATTCTTTTAGGTTTTGTGGTGAGAAATAAATATGATATTCCATTGGAAATATATCTTGGCAAATTGCAATGCCAACTAAAGTACAAACTACTTACGTGGAACAATTCTTCAGAGAAAGAAAAGAAAATTCTGTCTTGTTCTAATTTATCTGTAGGTAGTAGACATTGTCAGAGTAGAATCTGGCCCCTTTAACAAACTCCCACAGACTAAATGGCTTATAGATAAAAAATTGCATCCCTCACACTCTTACAGGCTGAGAAGTGCAAGGCTAGTGTGTGAGCAGATTTTGAGTCTAGTGTGGACCCACATCCTGATTCCTGAATGGCTGTCTTTTTGCCGTGTCCTCACGCTGGAATTGCCAGGGCAGTTCCTTAGGATCTCTGGTCAGGGCACTGACTCCATAAGGCCCTTCCCTTAGAACTTAATCACCTCCCAAATAGCCCACATTTTATTACTGTAATCTGGAAGCTGACAATTTCAGCCAATGCATTTTAGGGAGATGCAAGTATTCAGGTTGTCACATCAAATCTTCCCTCGTGTTTTTATTTTGTGAAAATGTATATTTTACTCTAAAGAAGTTCTTCAATAAAGTGATTTCAACAGAAGTGATAATAAAACACTCTTTCAATTATCTTTTATAAAACAAGAGGGGGTATAATATCTAACATTAAGGGAATAACTAACATATTTCAGACTGTTCTCTATTTTATAAATAAAGCTTTTTCTTTAACCACTTACTCTTTTTTTTTTTTTTTTTGGTGGTACTGGGTTTCCTGAAAACCCTTCTACCTTTGGGCTACACTCCAAGATCTAATATTTTGGAAACAGGGTCTCTTCAGCCAGCAAGGCTGGCTTCAAACCTGCGTGATCCTCCTATCTCTGCCTCCCAAGCACTGGATTACAAGCGTGTGCCACCACATCCGGCTAATTACTTAATCTTTACATCAAACAGGGATAATTACTATTATATCAAATTTTTAGATGAGAAAAATATGATTCAGAGAATAAAAGTACTTTATACAAGGCCAAAGTGCTAGTAAATAATTAAAGACAGTATTTACCTGAAATTTTAATTACAAATAAACGTATTTAGTTTCACACATATGTCTTAAGAGTCCATGTTCTAGTGCCACGACCCAGTTCTTTTTATTATAGCAAACTCTCCAAGTAATATAAGGGGAACCAAAGCAAGCATCTCCAAAACATGTGAACAAGAATCTCAGCTGTAATAAATATTCATGGCGGCCTTTTGTGTCCAGGAACATGAAGTCCTGCTAATTCAGATAAAGTAGAGTTGGGAGATGATGCTAGATAGTAAATCTGGCACTAGGATCTGTATAATATTTGTCTTTAGTTTAGCTGACAACTTTTTTATCTTAAATAACAGCCTTCCTCAACAATTACATACATATATCCATATAGCAAAATTGACATCATGTGCTGAGAGACACATTAGAAGGTTCTGGTAGTTCCACATCAGGCATAAAACAGAGTAATGATTCAGAATGACCTTCCACTCTCTTCCTGTAAATAGAACAAGTTGTAAATAAGTCATCATTTTCCAGAATGTTCCCTTTGAAACTACTTACCTTTGCCAAGGTGTTATGCAACGGAGCACTGGAAAGTACATTCTGAAGCTATGTTCAAAATCCCAGATTATGCAATTTAAGAACCAGGTCAAAACTTCTAACAATGTGCTTTTAAATACATCCATAATCTATTTAGTTTACTTTTTAAAAATCTGTGGTGTAACTTGTTTTGTAGCCAATGATTCTGATGATATAGATTAAGATAAAAAGAATATAGTCCAGGCAATACAGTAGATGTTTAATAAAATCTGTGAATTTTATCATTCAGTCATCCCTTTATGGGTAATGTTCTGCTTGCAAAATTCTTTTGTGTACAACAGCACTATGATTCTTTTTGCATGGGGGAGAGGAGAGAAAAATAGGGTAGATACTATCATTTATGTTTCACAATTGGAAAACCTGAAACAACCAGAAATTAAATTTTCTGGGCTGCTCAAAAAGAAGAGTTCTGCATTAGTTTCCAATTAAGTATTTTCCTTAAGAAAGGAAAAAAGATGGGCGTATGTGTGTGCCTGTGTAACTATTACTATATATTTTTTCTTAGTCTGCTTGGGCTTCCATAACAAAATACCCCAGACTAGGTGGATTAAAAAACAAAAATTGTAATCCCCACGCTTGGGAGGCAGAGACAGGAGGATCATGTAGGTTCGAAGCTAGCCACGCGAGGTGGCTTAGGAGACCCTGTTTCCAAATAAAAATGTAAAAATAGATCTGGGAGTGTAGCCCGGAGATAGAAGGGCTTCCAGGAACCCCAGTACCACCAAAAAAAAAAAAAAAAAAAAAAAAAATTTTGCCGGGCATGGTGGCGCATGCTTGTAATCCCCGCACTTGAGAGGCAGAGACAGGAGGATTGCGCAGGTTCAAAGCCAGCCACGCTGGCTTAAGAGACCCTGTTTTCAAATAAAAAAATATAAAATAGGTCTGGGAGTGTAGCCCGAAGGTAGAAGGGCTTCCAGGAACCCCATTCACAAAAAAAAAAAAAAAAAAATTATGTACTTACAGTTCTGGAGCCTGGAAATCAGAGAAGAGAGTGCCAACATGGACAGGTTATGGAGAGGGCCAAATTCCTGGCTTGCCTTCTTGCTACAAGTTTACATGATCTTATGTTGGTGACTAAATGCTGGCAGGAGAAAGGTCTTTCTCTCTCCTCCTATAAGATAACACTATGGCTTCAATGAATCTTAATTGGTTCTTAAAAGTCCTGTCTCCAAATTGAGTCAAATTTTAGGTTAATGTTCAACATATGACTTCGGTGTGAACACAAGTCAATCCATAGCATTAATGCAATGAACAAAATTTGTTTTACATGTATTCAAACTATAGTTTTATAATTATGTGGAAGACATTAATAAGTCATAGCAATGCTATCCGCTACATTTTTACCTTATAAACACTCATCATAAATGCATTTCTACTAAGGTGAAATCTTTTGGGAGTGTTTGTGGATTGTGTTCTTATAATTGTACAGTGTTAATGAGAAAATTATTCTCTTTCATTTGAAAATAAAGTTTCCGTTTATTTTAGGTAACTGTCTGCTCTCTATTTTTTGCTTATATAAGCTTGCTGTAAAGAAACTGTGATTTATGCTTAGTTTTCCCAATTATAAAAGGAAGTCTTATCTACTAAATAAATAAAATAAAGAATGTTATATTGATACAAATGATCTGTGTATCCAAGAGTAAAAAGAAAAACTGTAAAACAAAATAGCAAAATAACTAAATTTACTAGTAATAAAATATATTTGAATTAAAATTAAAAAGAACTTTTAACATCTATCAGATAACCAAAAATAATCAATTTAATATCATGATAATTTTAAAAACCATTGCAGCTTTATGCTTCTGTTGCATTATAAATTAATAAGAAAAAATTATTAAATGTTTATAATTTTGACCATAGAACATCTTCTCTAAGAATTGTTCTTAAGAATATTTTTCTAAAAATGTTTTATATTAGAGAAATGTAGGAATATATATTCTTAAAATTAAGAGAAATTATGTGCTATTTCATCTAGATAAAATTTATGAGGTGATTAAATAATTATGAAGACTATAGAAAATGAAAAATCACTTAAAATATGTGAAAAAACAAAATTTAGCACTTAGGAATGTGTGAAGTTTATAAAATAAGATATGCTCAAGAGCTATCAGGCAAAATTTGTGCTTAAACATACACACACAGGCACACAAACATGCACACTCACGCACACATACACCATTGCTAATGAGCTTGGGAGTTTAGATGATGAGTCATTTATCTTCTTGTCATAGATTCTTATTTTGTACAATATAGAAGCCTATGGAAATAAACACAAGTACAATAAATAAGTTTAGGTTTTATTTAGAATTTTCAAATTTATTTTTACTCAAAAAGTAACAGAACAAGGAAAGCAATATACAGCAATAGTATGTATCTTTAAATGAATAGTCATATTTTATTATAGTAAGGTCTATAACAAAATTTACAAATTCACACACTATGCATGGAAGAACATTGTAAAGTAGATATGTGTTTTTATGTATCTAATATTTTAAAGAATTTCTTATTTTAATATGATTATTTGTTTCTAGTACACATTCTTTAATAATATTGGTACTTAGTAATACTGAATTGAGTTATATTTTATAAGAAGTATATTATAAGTTATATATTAATTTATAAAAGCATTTATAGATATTGTCTTAAATATTGAATTGTTTAATATTTGAGCCACTTTCAGATTTTCTGATTAGGTAAAATAAATATAAAGTGAGGAATATAAACAGACATCAGATAAAGTAGGCAAACCATATTTATTTATTTATTTATATTTTTATTTATATTCTATTTTGGGTGATACTAGAGACTGAGTTTAGGGGCATTATGTTGCTGAGATATACCCCTAGATCTTTTGATTTTCTGTTTCAAAATGAAGTCTCCTTAGGTCACTAAGAGAGTCTAGCCTTGAATCTGCAATCCTCCTGTTTCTGCCTCCTCAGTTCTGGGATTATTATAAACATTCATGACCATAGTTATAAACATATAACTATAAACATATAACATATATAAACATACACACACATAGTATATATATACATGTATGTGTATATATATATATATATATATATATATATTTATTTATTTATGTGTGTGTGTGTGATAGAACTCAGGGCCAAGTGTTCTACCCTGAGCTAAATCCCCTACAATAAACATTTGCTAAATAAGTGAATAAGTGAATGAATAACAGCTAAATAAATTTCTATAGGTTACCCCTTCTTGTAGAATATTGTCCATATCAGTGTTCCTCAAAGTGTGGTCCCCAGCCAGCAACATATGGGCACCTTCTGAAAACTTAATAAAAATATAATTCTCAGCTCATCCCATAAATTTTGAGAATGAGGCTAGACATGTGGCTTAACAAGTTGACTGGGTGATTCTGATGCAGTAATCCATTCTTTTATTGGAAGACCGATTATAGAACGCAATTGGCATTCCTTGGGAAAAGTTTCACAGCCCCTATCCCAGGAAAACAAGAGGAAACACTAGAACCACAAAATACATTCCCTCATACAAGGTCAATGTGAGATTTACAGAAATCCAGTTTTTAAGAGTTGGTCAGATCTGAAAGATATAGTTAATCTAGTATTTGCGGAAATCTCTAAAGCAAAGGAAAACCAGTAAAGATTGCTCCTGAAAATGAGTGTTAAGTAAGCGCCTAGGTCAGCATTTGATCAAAGTGTAAGACAAAATTCACATCGAGTGAAAACCCGAGAAAGCTACTTTGCCAAAAGACCAACCAAAGGGTCCTCATGGGAAGAAAGCCTAAACTTTGTGTTTTTGTGAAAAAAATGAATTTGGAAATCAACTTTGTCATTCATCAGAGATCTCACACAGGGGAGCCCTATAAGCACGTCTATTGTAGAAAAAAAATCTTCAGAAAGAACTCTAAACCCATGTCTCCAGAGAACCCATTTTGAGGATAAGGCCAATAAATGTGATCATTGTGGTTAAGCATGCTGTCAAAGACGATCTCTTCATGTTTACTCGTGGGTCTGTACCAAGAGAACCCACATGAAATAAAATCAGTAAAAGGAAGAGAATTTAAGTAGACATCATTCACAAACCCACATAGGAAGCATTCCTAAAACACCTGGAAGTTAGTTTTAAGTTTTCTGCTCTTAAAGGATCGCTTATGCTACTGTACCCCTTAGTTTCTGGTGGTAAATGAATCAATTCTATTCATTGCAGCAGAAACTGTGTATGTGGTTAGTGTGTGCAATAACATTCTTAAAGCTATGAAGAAAAGGTATAAAGAAAATGAACAAAGAATAATGTCTTTCCTCCAAAGAAGATGCAATTATCCTATAAAGGCAGCTCAAAATGCAATCAATCTTTAAAGTTAGGGCTTAATGTAAGTCAGGCAATGTGGTTAAAAGGTGAAAAAATGCAAGGAAGGGTTGCTTTCTGTCCAAGTTACTAGGATCTAGAAGTGGACTTTGAAGATGAGGGGTGGATAAGGATTCAGAGGGAGGATGGATAGGGACTCAAAGAGTAAATTTAATGAGACAAGACATTGTGACATGGGGAAAAGGAGGAAAGAGGGAAAGGATGAGCAATAATTAAGAGAGAGGAAAATATAGTGTGGTAGGCAGAATAATGCTTTTGCAAAATATGTGAATGTGTTAGGGTAGAAAGCAAAGGAGAATTAAAGTTGCAGATAGAATTAATACTTCTAATCGCCTGACTTAAAAACAGGAATATAATCCTGGACTATCCAGTGGATGTCGTGTAAGCACACACACACACACACACACACACACACACACACACACAGAGAGAGAGAGAGACAGAAAAAGATGAAAGAAGAAAAGCAAGTTCAGATCCGTGCCATTTCTAACTTTTGAAGATAGAGGAAGATGACCATAAACTAAAGAATGTGGGTGGCCTCTAGAAGCCAGAAAGGCTGGAAAATACCGTTTTGTCGTATTTATCATTTCCTGGGTAGCCAACAGAATGAAATAACCAGGCTGACACCTTGAGTTTAGTGCAGGGAGACTCGCTGAAGTTCTGACCTCCAGACTGGTAAGATAATAAATTTGTTTAGTTCTCAGCCACTAAATTTGTGGTGACTCTCTAGGACAGAGATGGAAAAGCAATAAACATGGATTTTGAGGAACAACTGAACCACAGCATGTTCCATAGAATTTAAGACTCTATTGGCAAAGCAGACTGGTACCATGGTGGGCAGCACATCACTGACCTGCTGGGTGAGGAGAGTCTAAAATCAAAAGCAGGACGAGAAGTCGCCATACATTTTGAGCTGGGGTTTTCTAAGGTGGAGATCAAAAATTGCATGGATTTAAACTAGAAACACTGCATAGGATGGATTGGAGGAGAGACTGATAGGAAGCAGAAAGTCTCACTGAGAGGCTGATAGCCAAGTTCAGTTAATACAGCTCTGAGGGCTAAAAAGCAGTGGTAGAAAGAATTGAAAGAAGGGTAAGTCTGGGTTGGACATTACAAAGCCAATCTACTGCTATGTGGAAAGTATAGAGCCTACGGTGAGTTGAATTAAGTCAAAGCATCTCAGGGGATGATTAAAAATATATATGTATATAATTTTTCAAAGGAACCCAAAAAAAGGGGAGTCAATAAAACTGCCTGAGCTTTGATATCTGAAAAATGAAGTTACCTTTTCATGTTAGAAGAAGTAGAAAATATTCCATTTGGATCTATATGGTGTGTTATATAGGCAGAATAAGGTAGAAACTCTTCATGCAAGTCAATTCTCTCCTCTCTTCAATTGGGGCCATACCTAGAGATGAATCTAGGCTTATTTCCCAGTCTTTCTTGCAGCTTGGTTATATGACTAACTTTCTTTAGTGACCCAAAGAGAGAAGTGATACAGAAAAACTTTAGGTCAGAATTCTTTTTTTTTTTTTTTTTTTTTTTTTGGTGGGTCTGGGGATGTAACCCAGGGGCATTCGACCTCTGAGCTATACTCCCTGCCCTATTTTTTATTCTTTATTTTGAAACAGGGTCTCACTATGTTTGGAGGGCCTAAGTAGCTGAGGCTGGCTGCAAACTGCAATTCACGGGTCTCAGCCTCCCAAATGCTGGGATTACAAGTGTGAACCACCACGCCCAGCCAGTCAGAATTCTTGAGAGCTTGTGTAGCAGCTCCACACTTTCTCTTTTACTCTCAGAGATGGCAAAGATGAAAGATAGAAAAAAAAACAAGTAACAGAATTGATATCTGCTTGTCTGAAGAGTGTCTTCAGACAGTGACTTATCAAGCCATCAACACTTTGTTTCTATGGCTAAACCTTTCTTAAAAACACTCCAAAATAAAGTTTTCATTGCACAGTGTGATAGCAGTAAACGCAGCTATGACTTTCCTTAAATATTTTCCAACTGTAACCCTATGAATTAAAACACATACAGTGGCCAGGCATGGTGGCTGACGCTTGTAATCCCAGCATTCAGAAGGTAGAGACCAAAGGATCACAGTTCGCTGACAGCCTCAGCTACTTTGTGAGCCTCTTTGCAATGTAGTGAGACCCTGTTTCAAGAAATTAAAAAGACTAAAAAATAGGGCTGGGGGTGTAGCTCGGAGGTAGAATTCCCCTGGGATCCATCCTCGGTACCACAAATAAACAAACAAACAAACAAACAAATAAAACACATACAATCACACAGGGCATCATATAGAAGATGCCTCTGCAACTCCGTTAAACATGAAGTGTTTTCATCTTTTTGCAAAAGCAAGATGGGAATCTGGGAATCTAACTTTTCAGAAACACATTGTATTTCATAAACCAACATAGAAGAATCATCTTTATTAAACATAGCATCAAGGCATAAACAAGGAAGTAATTTGCAGAGAAAGTAGAGGCCGCAAAAAACAGCATGGTATTTAATATTACTCCAATTGGGAAAACCTCCAGAATTATGCACTGTCATATTTTCACAGAAGGAAATGCACACATTTGTAGTATAAACTACAAAAAGGTCATATCAAGGCTGATGATAGTTCATAAAGTAGTTGGGTTGCCATGTGAGCTATTTTTCTAAATCAATAGAGGAGGAGCCATATTGCCTTAAATGGATGGCTTCTAAGGTAAGAATTTCTAAATCAAAACTTCATCTACTTTTATATCTTTTAGACTGAACTACAAATGTATCACCTCACAGCCCATTAGGCTTGGGAAGGAATAATTTAGCTAATCATTATCCAGCCTTAATGATGCATGGAGACAGGCTGAGCTCAGCTCCAGGCAGACTGACCTCTTCCGAGGCAAGGGCAGTCAGGCCACAGCAGCTGCCGCTTGGCTTTCAGTAAATGAGCCAGACCCACTGAAGGCAGAGGGCAAGGAGGGGAAACAGTGCCTTTCAGTTCTGATATTTCAGTATTCCTGTATTGTGGGCGGCCCCACCTGCTGTAATCCGATGTAGGGTTGAGGTCACAAGACAACTGGGTACTTGCCAGGTGGGATAAAAGAGTAACTTGAACGCTATATAATTCTAGGAGAGGAAAACGAAGAAATAAAGAGCCCTGGGATTTTAGAAAAGAGATTTTCTGGAGCCTGCTCGGCCACTCTGCCCCAGAGAATTCCTAGCACATTCCTTTAAGTAGGCCTCTCCATGTTCTCCATAAGATGAATTGTTATTTTTTCTTCCTGGTTTATGACAGGTACTTGCTAGTTTCTTTCATAGTTCTTATCATGATTGCAATAGATTATGTTTGTCTACTTCCTACATTGGATAACTTGATTCTTCTCTGTCATTTTTTATTGGTGCATTGTAGTCATACATCCTAATTGGGTACAAATGGTGGAGGCATACATGCACACATCACCCAATGAGCCCTTACCCAATTCTCACCTCCATTTGCTTCGTAAGAGTAGAAAATATATCTCTCAGCTCTGTGAGATAGCTTTAGTTTCTTTATCACAAACAAAATAATTATAACAGTACTAACCTCATAGGGGCATTGTTATGTCTAAGGGAATTAATGCAAAGTTATTTGAATTTTGTCTGCTATATTGTAAGTGGTCTAAAGAAATTTGCCTTTGCTGTTGACTTTTATGCTTTAAATAAATTAAAATCTAGTTCTTGTTATAAGGAGTTCCAATCTATTTATATTTATATTAATTCAATTAAACAAAATTTAAAACCTGATTACTCAGTCACAACATCTACATTTCAAGTGCTCCAAAGCCACATGTAGCCAGTGGCTACCATAAAGAAGAGAATAGCTACAGAATAGTGTGGATGAAAAATCATCTAATTTCCTAATTGCTTCCCTTTGTCCTTATTCCTCTCTCTTTTCCTAAAGAGAAAAAAAATAACCATTTTATCGATTGTTTTATTTCTAGCACAAACATGTTTTTATTGATTGAATAAATCCTTTGACCATCAGCTTAGTCCGTAAATTTTTCTCCATATTAAAACAGCAACACACAAGCCTTTTCTGCCAGTATCAGATCCATAGACTAAATTTATACTGGTAATCACCAATAGAACACTCTTTCAAACATCACATTCAGCATGTTCAGAGCATCCTAACATCATTCTTGCTGCTTACTGTTTGAATTAGGGAATAATGCCAGCAACCGCTTAGAGCCACATGTTGAAATCCTCGAGTACTCTGTAGAAGATAGAACTACTTATTTCCTAGAACCTGTTGGCATTTTTTTTCCTTGAGTGCATGGCTTAGGATATTCTCTTGTCATTTTTGGATTCAGATTTGGTCAAGCAACCGATAGTGCAATGCAACAGGAAGTTATATAGGTACATAATATTCAATCTAGAGTTTTTAGAGAGTAGCTCTTCCCACTACATGCTTTACTCCCCTTGTGCCAGCTGGATGAAAAGGATTCCAAGGTATCAGGGCAAAGCAGAGCCACAAGGTAGAGTATTTGTGGTCCCAAATGTGATACCTAGAGGAAGTACAGGCTGGTGGTGAGGACATGACACTACTCACCCACTGTAGCTGAAGACAAATGTTTAGTCATCTCATGCAACAACCAATTATTAGGTCACATAAGCACGACTAAGTAATACAAAACATGCAGGCAAATGTTAGGCTGGTGTGAAGGGCACCATTTTGCCTGGAACCCTATATAAGGGATGAGTCTGTAAAACAAGGCTGCTATTATTCTGCTCTGGATGGCCATTCCATGTGCTTTCTTTATGGAGATCTTACCACTGAAACCTCACCTGCAACTGCAGCTGTCCCTGACAAAGCCCCTGACAATTGGCATAGTCTGCAAGATGAGTTGACTGCAACCAGTTTGTTCCTGGAGGAGCAGCCCTGGTAGGGCAACCCAGCATGGAGGAGATGTGGTCTCCAGCTTCCCTGTGGTTCCCAGTAGAGGAAAATCTGGTGGCCTGGAAACTGCCAGAGGATTGGGATGATGTATGTTCCCAGACAAAAAGTCCTAAGGGCTTTAAAATACTACATTGGGCTCTGTTGTGCTTCAAGGAGCCAACTAAGGGTGCCCACTGGGACTTTCAAGCTGGTCTACCAGCCACTGGGGCATTGGGTAGTGCGGGCTGAGTCAGGACACCAGTGGATGGCACCTGCTGCAGACCCATATGGTGGGACAGCTGGTGGGAGACTTGACTAGAGACTCAGCTTGGGCAGTGGGTTAGTGGTGAACCAGCTGACATGGCCACATGTTGAACTGAGTATTTACTGGTCCCCCTGCAATGTGCAATATATCCTTTCATTAGTTGATATGGGAGCATAGCACCTTATTGTACAGAGCAGTTGATTGGTCTGTGACCAATAGAAATGCTGGATGGTGGCCTCAATAACTATGTCAGAATGTTACTCAGTTACCCCATACCAAACAGTAATGTGTGGAAACTAATCAGAACCAAACCCACTGATTTTCTCCCAGAAGGCTATCTCTGGGTTTGTAGGTTTGTTTGCCTGGGGAAAGCCATATATAAAATAAACAAATACTACAAACTATTCTCCATAAGCCTAAAAATTGGAACCCCGCTTTTCACCATTGGTACCATGTACACCAGGCCACATGGTGGTTTTATCTTTAATTTTGTTTGTTCCAGGGGATTACATTACAGATACAGTGCTGCAGATAGAAACCTTAACACAATATGTTGCCAACGCTTTAAATATATCCTGTTGGGCTCTTTCCCTTTTGATGGATGAAACCATCCAGATACAGAAGGTGATTTTGCAGAATAAAATGCTCTACTGCCCAAGGTGGAGTGTGTCCTCTTCATGTAGGGTGCTGTGTATACATTCCAAACAACCAGCAGCACATATAGCAAGCCTTAGTGGGGATGGATATGGAGGTACAGGCTATTCAAGCCTTATAGGAGGACCTACTTACAACCTGGTGGAACTCACTGGGGCTTCTTCTGGAGATGAATATTACCTAACTGGCCTGCATAGCTAGAGGATTAATAGTCACCTGTTGTGCCCTCTTGCTGTTGTGTTCTTTGGGCCTGGGCAATGCTCTCAGGGTCAAGTCACACATCACCACCCTGTAGGAAGTAGAGTGTGAAGCCCAGAGGAAGTACAGGCCGGTGGTGAGGGCATGACCCCACCCTGAACAGCCACAGATGAGCATTTAGTTATGTAAGGATGACTAGGCAGGTCATCTTACTCAGCTTTAGATGTATATATAGTTAAGTAAACATGGTTAGGTGATACACACATACATCACACATTACACTAGTGTAATGTGTGCCATTTTACCTGGAATCCTATATAAGAATAATATATAAAATAAAACTGCTGCTGTTCTCTTCCACATGCTTTCTTCTTGCTGGGGATCTCATCTCACCCCCAATACCTCCCCTGCAACTGCAGCTGGCCCCTGACACGGACCCCGACACCAATTCACCACATTTTAGGCAAAACACTCATCTGTTAGGAACACTTTCTTTGGATATCAGTGATAAATAAAACTATATTCCTAAAAAATCCATAGAAACGTAATATTTATTTGTTATAGAATTCAACATCAATTTACTGAAATCAAGCTTCATTTTACTAATATGTCAAGATTTCTTTTTCTCTGACCCTCGTGTTTCAAATTCAGTGAAACTTAAATTATGAAGATTATATACCAAATTTCTAAAATGTATAACCCTTCTCTCCATTTCCACTACTGCTGCTTTCTACCTTGAGATTTTCTCCACCAACTGCTTTAAAGGATTCAATAGCCTCCTCACTGATATTATCTTTCTGTCTTATTCCCCAGATCAATTCTGTATTCAGAAACCAAAGTGGTAGTGATTCATATGAAACATAAATTTGTCACTGATGTATCTCTACTTTGAACATGTGGAATTTGTGCTTCTAAATAAAATACTAAGAAATCTTATACTTTATATTTTTAATCACTTCTACCATCATTTGGCATAGAGTTGATTTTTTTAATCCAATACCTTTTCTCATCTCTGTGATACTGTTCAGAATTTCTGACTAGAGAATGATTACTCTCCATCTTATATAAACTTGCTTCTACTTTCATTTCATCTCCAACATCAACTAAGCCCTTTTGCATTTCCCCTAATTTATGTCTTTACTAGACTGAAAATAAATGAAGAATAAATTTCATTAAATACATGACTAAATGATGACAGGTATTCTTGAGCTATGTTGTGAAATGCTAATTCTTTCTTGAAAAATATGAGTGACATGATATTAACTAAAATATATATGTTTCTAAAATATGTACATAATAGGGGTTCTTTAAAATATCCCTGCAATTCCTTAACTAAATAAAGGAATCTGTCAAGTCAGATACTATTTTAACTATCTACATGTGTAAAACTCTGGTAGAGGCCCAAAAGGCATTGCCTTGCCCTAAAAAAACTTAGTTTTTAATTAAATCTCCAAGTATTAACAAGTTTTTAATACTTAAATGCATTCCTTAAGGAAAAGAATACTCATTAACTTTCATGTCCATGTTTCCTCAATAGCAAATTTATTTCCCTAGTAAGTATTCAAAAATACTGTATGGATAGGATTTAATAGTTTACAAAAAGTATTTATTTTAAAAATAAAAAGAAGTGTTTACTAATTTTAAAAAGACTGCATAAATTTACTATTTAAGTCATTAACATATATATTGAAAATGACATATTCATACATGTTTTGTATTTTTTTACTTTTATATAGCTAATGAAACCCTGAAGTAGAATTAGACAAAGTAAATTCTTAAATTCAGAATAGCATAAATATGAACCTAGGCTAATCATGTGATGCTTTCTACTTCTTTTTTTTAATGGCTTGACCTACAAATCCTAAACAAGTGATACCTAAGCTATAGAATGTGAATATTCTCACTTGTGGAGCCACAATCTATCTCCTCCATGTTTTGGAGGGAGATTTAATGCTTATAACCACTTTATCAACTATTTCATAGTTATCTAGTATCCTCTCTCTCCATTCCTTTTTAAATAATTATAATGTACAACATAGAAAATAAACTTTTGAGGTATATCACAGCAAATTAAAAAAAAAAGTCTCTCCACTTACCTAAATTATGCAAATAACCCTCATGCTATGAGTCAAAATCTCAGTCCACTGTTCTGTGTTTACTTTTATCTTGAACTCTTTTTGTGTCCCCATAAAAAGGCATCTCTGTGTTTCCTTTTGTAGTGTCACCTCTGTGGCATTGTTTCAAGATGATTCTGCTCACAGAATAACCAGAGCTGCCTTTCAATGCTAGCCCCCTCTATTAAGGTCATACCTAAACTTCACTATTTGAATTACAATTATTCTCATATCTTTTAATTCTAATAAGTTACTTTTGTCCCTGTAATCCCAATGTGCCTTTTAAAATGATGTCTAGATCACTATACTGTAAAAGAATGAGAGAACATGTATCAACCATCAGTCTGTCTTGGTCGGTATTCTCACTGCTGTAATCTGAAACAACTGACCACACAACTTAGAGAAAGGAAGATTTATCTACTCAAATTTTGGAGATTTCAGGATTAGTCTATGTGAAGCTAGGGTCTGTGGATCTCAGGATATGGCAGCAGAAAGTAGCTAGAGGGAGAACTCAAGGGTTCTGCTCCATATCATGGAGATCAGAAGCAAGAGAGCAAGCAAGCAAGGGAATTCAAAAACATTAGTCCCTAATGCCACACCCCAAGAGATTCTTCTTTTCTAACCACACCTTACTTTCCCTGGTTACCAACCAGTTAATCCATTAAATTGGGGCTACCCACTAATGAGATTACAATCCACATGACTTAATTGCATCGGCTCTGACAATTAATACATGAGCTCTTCAGGGAACATTCTATATCTAACCATAACATGATCCTTAATTATGCTCCTCACAGTACTGTAATAAGTATCTTTAGGAAATGAATTCTGCCTTACTTTTAACTTTAAAAGAAAAATCAAAATGTGTAATATATACAGTGGCATGAATACAGTAATCATTTGAACCCCAATAGTAAGTAGCTGTATTCATCAAATAGTCACTAGGTATACTTTGAAAGGTACTGAACAAGAGCCAGGACTGAGTCAGAGCCACTTTCTGCCTTCAGAATCTCCCCACCAATTGTCAGCTTGCTGAACTCAAGATGGAAACTAGAACAGCATCATTGCTATCTGAGTCCTCCAACTCAGGTCTAGAAAAATCTCATTAAGGTCACTTGCTACTGATATCTCAACTATACTCCTCTTTGAATTACTATCTCTTTTGACCTATACATTATGTGATATTTGTCCTTATACTAATACAAACTGAAGACTGAATGAGCTTGTTCCTTTGATATTGCCACATTTCTTTCTTTATTTTTTATTTAATTCTTTTATTGGTGTATTGTATTTATACATCATAATGAGGTAGAAAACTTGTGTAGGCATAAATGCACACATTACCCACCCAGTCCCCACCCAAACCCCACCTCACTCCTTCCCCATCCCTCCCTCCCATGCTTGATTTAGTGGTTGACTTCAATATGAATAAGTACATCATGTGCTTTAAAGAGTTTCCCTCTCCTCCCCCATACCATCCCCACAGTTAGATTGTCTTATTTGTTCCTCTATACGATCTCTTTTTTCACCTGGAGTTCCTCCTATGACCCCATTCACCCTAGCTTTCACATATTAGGGAAAGCATCCAATTCCTTACTTTTCATGACTGACTAATCTCACTTAGCATAATCTCCTCAAGAGAAATCACAATATCTGACTTTAAACTATACTACAAAGCCATTATAAAAAAAAAAAAAAAAGCATTGTACTGGCACAAAAACAGATACAAAGACCAATGGAGCAGAATAGAAGACCCAGAAACAAGTCCACACACTTTCAGCCAATTGATTTTTGACAAAGGGGCCAAAAACATACACTGGAAAAACAATAGCCTCTTCAACAAATGATGTTGGCAAAACTGGTTAACCATATGCAGAAAACTGGGAATTAATTCCACTTTCTCACCTTCCACAAGAGTCAATTCAAGATGGATCAAAGACTTGGAAATTAGACCAGAGAGCTTAAGGCTCCTCGAAGAGGGCATAGGTCCAACTCTGAATCACAGATAAAACCTTTCTCAACAAGATCCCAAAAGCACAACAAACCAAAAGGTGAATCAATGCGTGGAATTGCATGAAACTGAAGAGCTTGTGTTCAGCAAAGGAAACTATCAAGAACCTCAATTGAGAGCCAATAAAATGGGAGAAGATGTTTGCTACCTACCCCCTTGATAGAGGACTAATATCTAGAATATATAGAGAACTCAAGAAACTCAACACACACAAAAAAAATCATCCAAGCCACCTTTCTTTAAAGCAACTTTTCTTTCCTTTTTTTTAAAGAATAGACACAGAACTCCAAACCAATTTATTCTCTCTCTCTCTCTCTCCCTCTCTCTCTCTCTCTCTCTCTCTCTCTCTCTCTCTCTCTCTCTCTCGCTCTCTCTCTCTCTCGCTCTCTCTCTCTCTCTCTCTTGGCTTACCTCCCACAAGGTTCTTCTTTGATCTATATTCTAGTCATATCAGTCCTATTTTGATTCTCTAAGCTATCACAAGATCTTGCATTTTCTAATCTGACAGGTCAGGCCAAATTGCCCTATCTCAGGTATCTAGAAGTATTCCCATCACCTTCAGAGGATTTCTTATAGTTCTAGTAGTAAATTCACTTATAAAATTTATTAATAAATGTCTACTTCTAGTAGGAGATAAGTTTGATGAAGACAAAGCTGTTAATTAGTGTCCTATAAAAATGCATTGAAATGAAGATTGAATAATTAAGCCTGAATCTATTTGTAAATCTTTCTCTTAAAGAGCTCATGTCAGGTTGATGAGTCTGACTTGTAAACTACAGTTACAATAAATTATTAGAAAAGTAAATAAAAGTAATTATATAAGGCACAAATAAGTTCTTCATATTAGGTGGTAGAGAAAAGTTCAAAGTATAAAATATTAGCTAAGGAAGAATGGAGCAGAATGCACCAATAGGAGATATTATGAAAGTCAAAAGAGTATATAAGTCAAATGGACTCAAAATATACAATGAGCCAGGCGTGGTGGCGCACGCTTGTAATCCCCGCGCTCAGGAGGCAGAGACAGGAGGATCGCGCAGGTTCGAAGCCAGCCACACACGCTGGCTTAGGAGACCCTGTTTCCAAATAAAAATGTAAAAATATGTCTGGGAGTGTAGCCCAGAGGTAGAAGGGCTTCCAGGAACCCCAGTACCACCAAACACACACACACACACACACACACACACACACACACACACACACACAATGAAGTTCATGAAAAAATTTAGATTGTGTGAGAACTCATGTTCTGAGAAATACAAGCAATGTGGCCGTTAGAGGTTCAGTGCATGTAATGGGGTCACAATAGTAGAGATAAATGTAGGTATTTCATAAATGGATTTGTAATTCGCTGTATAAAAATGTATCTCATCTTAATTCACATAAATGTAATGACCTATTATGTAAATAAAATTATATTAATTATAATTACGTGCTGAACAAGTAAAAATTATATGCTGTTTGTTTCCTTTTTTAATTGGGTCTCATCACTTCTGGTATTATTTAAATTCAGGTTATGATAAATAACATTATTTTTAAACACTTTAGTGCCATATATATATGACATATATGTATATATACATTACATATAAGCATATATACATTATACACACATACACATACACATATATACACACATTCACATACATAATTTTATTGGTACATTGTCATCTCACAGCATAATGAAGTTCACAATGATAGTGACATACATGCACATAACACTTGGTGACCTCTCCCCAGCTCCCTTCCCACTCCCTTCCCTTCCCCATACATGATATTAAAATTGGCATTGGCATATTCACATATGTATAGAACATCAGTCAAAGTATTAACTTCATGAAATCTCCTTCCCCTCATCACCACCTCTGAAACACTTCCTTTACTCCACTGGGGTTTTCCTTGCATTATCTAAAGTCCCTCCTGTATCCTGATTACTCCCTAACTGGCTGATCTCAATTACCATAGTGTTCTACTGGTCCACCCATTTTCCTGCAAATGACATAATTTTATTCTTCTTTAAAACAAGTTCTATGAATTTAATTTTTATTACTTATACTCTTTGTTACAAGTATTGGTGTAATTTAAGTTCCTAGATTCATTACATTATGTTATAGTTGAGGTATAATCAATAAAATGCTTTTTATCTGGAATAATCAGTTGGATAGTAATGAATCATTCTTATTCCAGGGATTAACCTTCCAATAATAAGTACTGGCTTAAATACGCATTTTTATTTCTGTACTTCAGTAACCATCTTGCGTTCTTAACTCTGGGCCTGTGAAATGATAAACCTAGAAATCAGTACATGAACTTTCCTTTGTTTTGATGGTTTGGATCTTTGATTTGCATAAGGGCTTTTGATCCTGATGAGCCTGGATCAGTCTTGAAGCAGTTACCATACTTAAAACAGCTTAGCAAATGATGTGATAACCTGACTCGGAGTGAACTTGTTTCAAGTCTCTTAAAATAACATTATTGTTGTGCAAGGTGGAGAATGGGAGCCTAGAATCAGATATTCCTGGATCAGATATCCTATCTCTTCATCTGCTGTCTTAGATGACATTAAAGAAACAACTTAAAGTACTAAGAACTTAGTTTTGTTACTTATAAAGTGGAATGATAATTCCTATCTCAAAGTGTTGTTATGAGTAGCAAGCAAAGTATTAACTATTTAGTGTTAAGTAATATCTATATGTTAAATAAATCCAAAAATAATTAATATAATATAAACAATTAATATTTTATTTCCCTCCATAAAATTTTACTTCTCAGATACAAGCAAATACCAGATGCTATGGGAAGCATAATAGTCTGAATAGCTTTCCTTTTAAAAAATGTCTTCTTGGAATTGCTATTTCTGTCCATTATAAAATCTCATATCTGTTTTCATTTGTGGTATCATTTCTCAACTCTATATTTTTCCATAATTGCTACACATTTTGAAGAACTTTGCCAACATAGAAAAGTTATCTTTGCTGATTAAAGCAATTTTCTTTAAAATAAACTTCAGTGCAATCCAAGAGCCTTTTTCATGCACATTCAGAAGAACTCAGTGTGGTTAGTTGAAAAGATTTGGGAACAAAAACAATGTAAGCAACATGTTCAAATATTTCAACGGTTAAGAAGTTAACTTAGAAGAATAATCTTAAGCCAGCTTTTTGAGTGACTAATTCATATACGTACATATATTTATAATTTTTTTCATTACTGGAGATTGAACATAGGGGCATTCTATCTTGGAACTACATCCTCATTCTTATATAATTTTTAATTTGAAAACAGTGTTTCACTAAGTTTTGAAAGCCTTACTACCTTTCTGAGGCTGGCTTTGAAGCTGTGATCCTCCTTTCTTAGCCGCCAAAGTACTGGGATTACAGGTGAGCACCACCATGCCCAGCTTGAGTGATTCCTACGTAAAATGGATTTACCTATCTAGTTACTTTGGCCTTTTAGTCAAATCAATTTGTGTCATGGGAGTATCACATCAAAAAAAAAGACAGTGAGCCTTTACTTCCTCAAGCAAATGGTGAAATTCTTTGCACTAATGAGAATAATGCTAAGAAAAAAATGGAAATGATTTAATTGTTTCTTCTTTTAATTAGAGATTCATCCAACTAATATATACTTAACATCTACTTTGAGCCAGCTTTAGGTACTTGGAATATATCAAAAGAGAAAAATAGAAAGACACAAGCCTTGCCCTCAGGGAGCTTGCATATTTGTGGAAGAGTGAGATAGAAGGAGAGATGAGAGTGGGGATGGAGGAATAGGAAAAGGGTCAATTAACACAATGAAAAGTCAGTTGTATAATATTTTAGGTTATAAATGATATCACAAATGGGCCAGATTAAAAAGGATCTTCAGAAAAGCCAGGTTCAGTCTACATTATTGAGTAGAAAGGACAGGATATGACTTATTAAGAAGAGAAAACTGGAGCAAAGACTGGAATCAAGGGAAGATATTAACCATATGGATTTAATTAAAGAATTCTAGAGAGAATGAAGTAGCCCAAGAAACCTAGAGGAGTTTTGTGTTCCTAGAATAGAGAGACAAATACAAAGAATAGTAAATGATAACAGAGAATTCACCAGGCAGTAGATAATATAGCCTTTGGATAGTGCATTATATTAGCAGTCTAAAGAAAAGAAATTGTACTACTATGTCAATTGATACAGAGGAAACATCTTATAAAATTCATCATTCATTCATTATGAAAACTCTCTGGAAACTAGAAAGACAAAGAAACATCCTCAACTTGGTAAGTGACATCTAACATTTTTATAAAAATGCTCATATACTGTTTTAATTTTTTTCTAAAGTTAAATCTAAGTCACACATAATGGGTTAATAAATTTAGTTTTAAAGAGATGTCATAAGTTATTTACAGGAATGCAGATGGATTGAAATTAATATTATAAAGGTCTCATGTTCATCCACTGCACAATAATTGAATGATGAACTGCATAAACCCTTATTTAGGAAACTAAGTCCTTAGAAAACAACAGTATACTAATAGAAAAATGTTATTTAAAGACTACAATTTGACCTCACACACAAACAAAATATTTTTCTCTTCTGGTGACATAACACTAAAGCAAAAAGTAGACAATGTGGCACAGAATTTCTGAAACAAACTAGAAAAAAATCATCAAAATGTTTTTTTTAAAAAAAGGTCAGTTAAACCATAAAATTTATGTGATTCTTAGAAGTAGTGTGTTAGAAAGGTCACCAATTTTCAGTCTGAAATAACTGAAAATTTGTTAAAGAACTCTATTAACATATTTATACATTTGTACCTGTTTTTATATAATAAAATGCACACTTTTATATTTTTAAGCTTTATTGCCATGGCAAAATAAGATATTTCCTCAGATCTCACTTTCATAATGCCAGCTGGTTATAGAGAAGGACTATCTAGGTGGATTGGTTAAAACCATGGGACATTAAGATGCCATTATTAAGATTCAAATTCCAGGGCAGCTATTTCTGAGTTTGGAAGCCATTTTTTCTTGAATAATATAAGATTAAAATCAGTACTAATCTCACAGTGCTGTTGAAATGATAAGCTAACTATACTACATGGAAGGTACCTGGAAAAGGATAAATACTTAACAAATGTTGAATGTATGTCATCATTTTGAGAAAATGTGCTGCAGCCTGTTGATAAAGACCAGAAATCAGGGACAGGATCAGGATGAAGCCATTCCTCATGACCACCATTGCTTTGAGTCAGTGCCTTTACATCTTGTTTATTATCATAAAAATACATAAGGATAAAATGGTATGAATTAATACTAAATGTGTAATAATGGTGGTAGTGACTATAAATGATATAAGATGATAAGTATTGGCCAAGAGGCATATGGCCCAGCTATACCACTTCTCGATATCTTTAAGTCAGAATACTGTAATATATGGGTACATACTGCACTCTAGGTTTATAGCAGCACAATTTATAATGGCAAACTTATGGAACCAACTTAGGTGTCTATCAACAAATGAATGGATAAAGAGAATGTGGTATATACACACAGTGGAAGTTTACTCAGCCATAAAGAACAAAATGATATCATTTGCAGGGAAGCGGATGAAACTAGAAAATAGTATACTAAGTGAGATCAGCCAGTCTTGAGATAGTCAGAGGTCTTAGCTTCTCTCTCATATGTGAAAGCCAGGGAGGAAACAGAAATCTAAAGGAACTTCAGCTGAAGGAGAGACACCAGTGAAATAGTAAAAGGGGACTGAAGAAAGATAATGAGGGGTGGAGGAGGATTGATAAAGAACACGGTTCCAGTAATATAACGCTCCTTAAGAAAGGTATTGCTATCAATATCACTAACATGTATGGAGATCAGGATCCGGAATGGGGGGAGGGAGTGTCCAAAGCTGTGCTATGTGCCTGTGTGTTTGTTTCACATTGAACCTCATTATGATGCATAGTTTTAATCTACCAATAAAAGTGTATATAAAAAAGCAATATGAAACCAAATTCTGGATCTTTCTTTTTAATCATTGGAAGACTGTGTGGATAAGCATTTACTATATTTGCTTAAAATTTTTCCATTGAAATCTCTTCAGGATATTTGGATTTTTAATAAGATATCTAAGCGCATCAAGTCATACTCCCACATTGATAGGTGTATAAATTGCTTTTATAATATAATTTTTATAATGTCAAGTTTCTTAAGAACTGAACCTGATTATACCTATGTATATTTTATATTCTTTTTTAAACGTTAACATCTATGACTATTATAATAAAGACTCATAGGCCAAGATCAGCTAAATAGAATCAATTCCTGATAAATACTCAGTCACTTCCTAGATTGAGCAAACTCAAGTTTGCAAATTTTTCCTTAAGAACTATAGTGTAATTTTTTAACAAAAGAGAACATTGTTATTGCATTGAGCAAACTGAAATAATTTTGTATACCAACTACTAAAAAGCTAATATGGAAATTGAGTGGCACTTATTCCAGCGGGTTGGGGTGCTCTTACCCTCAGGCTTAGAATGTTTAAATTCTTTGTGGAAAGTTGGCGTTACATATTCATGTCAACCTAATCATGTCAGAATCTTTCAAGATTTTCTGGAAAATATTACTTCAACAAATTGTGTTGAATTGTTGACAAAGTTAGAAAATATCAAAATGATATTGAAGGCATAAAACATCATTCCTAGCTATAAACAAAATTGCATCCAGAAGCTTTGACATTTGACAGACTTTGAAAGTTATTATAATCTCCATGGCAATTTTTAAAGGTAATATGACCCTCTCCATTTTAGTCTCTAATATACATTATGAAACTAGATAGAATGGTTTTAAGAAACCATCATACCTGGAGTCTTCTAAGTGCCACTGAGATTAAAAGCTATGTATCCTTATATTGGGTTCGTACTTGGTATATATCAGCCAGTTAGAATCTGTTTCCATCACATCAAATACTCACATTTAAGATGCATGCATGATATATATGAATATATATATATACATATATATGTATATGTATATATAAATATGTGTATGTGTGTGTGTGTGTGTGTGTGTGTGTGTGTGTGTGTGTGTGTGTGTATCGTACTGGGGATTGACCCAGGAGAATTCTACCTCTTAGCTAAATTTATCCTCCCAAGCCTTATATAAATTTTTATTTTGAAACAAGATCCAAATTGCCGAGGGCTTCTGATTTGCTGAGGGCCAACCTAAATTGCTCAGTCTTGGCTGAAACTTGCAGTCCTCCCATCTCAGGGAGCTAAGTATTGGGATTAGAGAAGCATAACATTATCCCAAGCTATGCAAATACTCTGAGATATAGATTTACAGAAATCCAAACAAATATTTAAAAATCACTATATGTGTGTGTGAGGTTAGAGTCTACCTCACAGGAACCTTTACAAGGGTTTGGTCTGTATGGAATTCCTTTCAGTTCATCCCTTTCCCAGAACAACCTCCAACATGTAGCGATAGCTTCAAAAGTCAGTTCTGGTTGCTCAGATCAGTGAAGCCTCTTTTTTTTTTTTTTTTCTTCACACATTCCACTTTTTCTCTCCCACAGGAGGAACATTTATTCTGAAATTCCTCTTATTTTGAAAACTCAAACATGACCACAACTGGGTTTATGCACTTCATGTTCTAGTTCCTGGAAAAGGCACATATTCTAGTAATACAAACTGGTCTGAACCTGAGCCTCTCCCAAATCTACCGACCATATTTCCCAAGAGATGAGCAAACGGTTAAGATAAACATTATTTTATTCTGAACTACCACAGTCCAACCTCACATTGATGACAGGACACATTCTAACATGAGGAGAAGGGAGCGGGGAGGAAATGGGGTAGGAATTGAAGAAAGGCTAAATGAGTGCTGTGTGCATGTATGTCTCTACCATCTTGTATCCCATTAAGCTGTATGACTACAATGCACCAATTAAAAAAATGAAAAACGAAAAAGTTAAAAAAAATAGCTTTGACAATAAAAAAGAAAGGAAAAACTCTCTTGGCAGGAATGCATTTTGTACCCAGAGGCAACACAAATTATGCAGATTGAGTCATTGATTTTGCTGAAGAACAGCATTGGCTTTGTTAGATGAGGTTCTATTGCTCTCCTCAGCCTGATCTCCTTATGAGAAAATAGCATGTGAAATATTTTCCAGTTCATTCCATTATCCAGAAATACATTTGAACAAAACACATGGAACCATCAAGAATTATAGAACTGAAAGATAATGACATGCCATCTAAGGAAAGAAAAATAACACAATAGGAGTTAGGTTAGGGCCACCAATTAGCTTAGATAACCCAGGGAGACTGAATATTGGTATTTGAGCAAAATTCAGGGCTGGTACCACATTTTAAAAGATGGTCCCAGTTAGAAGCATCTGACTCCCAGAGGCAAGTTCTAGACAAGTGTTCTAGAAGGAAACACTCTCAGACTTTAATGAATTTGCTCCCTTAAAACAGCCAGACAGCCAGGTGTGGTGGTACACATCTGTAATCTCAGTACCTGAAGGCTGAGATAGGAAGATACTTCAAAGGCAGCTCAGCAAGTTGAGAGATTCAGCAATCTAGTGAGACCCTATTTCAAAAAGAATAAATAATAAAAATAGTTTGGAGATAGAGCTCAGAGGTAAAAAGCCCCTGAGTTCAATTTGCATTATCACCACCAAAAAAAAAATTATATATATATATATTTTTTTTCCACAGTTTGTTGGTCTATGTTATAAAAGTAATGGGGGATAGAATTCTATGTACCCAGTCACACTATAGGCTATGTCATACACTTTCTTAGTATGTGAACAGCTAGAAAAAGCCAGAAACTTTAGAATCAGAAGAGGCCTCCAAACCAATCAAACCCTTTGACCTATTATCACAGATAAATCTTAGACTAAACCATAAAATGAGGATAATAATATCCACTTTACAAAATTTTTAGGGATGAGTTAAAAGGAAATTACTATTATCTCTTCATAATGCTTTTGAGGTCAAAAGGAAAAAGAAAGTTTAAAACAAACATAGTGCTCAGTTGACACATAAAGGTGGTGCATTTTATCTGCTTAAATGCAAGTGAAATCTTTGCATGTGAATCTTTGTTTGTTTGTTTTACATTAGTCACATTTGAACTTGATCCTTCCCCACAGGTATCATATACAGTACAGCGCATCCCTGAGCAGTATTTCCTTGAAGTAATTGTAGACATTTCAATATGATGTGCTTTTAGTTTGTACAACGTGTTTCATCCAAATCATATTTCACAAAGCTATGCAGAGCTAAATAATTCACCTAGAGAATTCAATAATACATAAGGCAGTGGGAAGAAGACATTAGGAGATATCAGCCAGACATAACACTGAAAACCTGTGGTTGTTAATAAAAGAATTAGCTCTGGCGAAGCAAAGAATTAATAGTGAACAAAGCAATTGCCGCAGAATAGGCAAAGTGTGTGGAGATGAAAGATATTGTCATCAATTTAATATTCCTTATGTGGGTAAGAACAGGGCCAAGGTAAGGTAACAACAAAGGAACATGAAAAATAAAATAAGAAATATGTTAGAGGCAGAAATTAAGAAGTTCATGGAACCTTTAAGGGCACCATAGAAATTCCTTTTTCCATCTCTCTGAATCCTGAATGTCCTACATTTATAACATACTTTGAAATAATAAATATCATTTTCTCCAGAAAATAATGGTGGCGGTGACATTTCCTGACATTGATTTAGGCAATATCAGAATTTATAGAAAAGTAGAAGATTTGGGCTCAAAATTAACTTATTAATTATAATTTCATACTATATTATTTATTTTATTTTATTGGTGCAGTGCAATTACACATCATAGTGAGGTTCAGAGTGATACATAAATATCTGCAGGTAAAACCTGCGTGTTTCCCTCTCAGTCCCACCCTGCTCTCCATAATATTAACATTGATATTGATAATTTCACATATTAACAAAGGGTAATTTGAACTCTTCATCAGAGCATATTATTCACCTCTGTAAGGGGGACTTCGTTCTGTGTTTTATACTTTTTCATCTGCAAAATGTCCCATATAAAAATATGCAGGAGATCAAAGCCCTTTAAATCCTGGATCTAAAGCAAATATCACTGGTTAGCTGTTTTCTTTGCTTGCTTTCCATTGGCTCCTTTGGTATTACACAGTCTCTGTTCATTCATTCCCACATTTTTTTGATCAGTATATTATTCCAGGGACATTATCTATACTTCCAATGGAGTGCTGAACAAAAGAAATGCATCCCCACCCCACAGTCTAAAGGAAAAGAAAGACATTAAAGGTGTAAATAAATAAATCATAAAATTCCAATGTGGAATATTATAGTATTATAAAGGGAATAAAAATGAATGTAAAAAATTGAGAGTAGTAGAGGCTATCTTTAATATTAGAATATAAAAGATATCATTTTTGGAAGTGAAATGGAAGCAGAAAAATGGCAAGTAGAATAGCCAATCATGTGGACAGCAGGGTAAAGCATGTTTTAAGTTCATAAGAGAGTATGTGTGGGACTCCTGCAGCAGGAAGAAGCTTGGGGTACAGGAGGGAGGAGAAGGGAGAGCGCAGGGGAACAGTAGGGCTGGGCTTGCTGGGCTTCCACTGGGTTCTAAAGCCTGTGTGTTTTTTTCCACTCCATTGTATTTTACACTAAAGCATAATTCTGTTTACAGGTCTCCTAAACAGCACTGAGGTCAGGGGTCTTTGAGCTCTTCAAATTCACAATGTCAATAACTTCTAACATATTGTAGGCATTCCTTGTTTGTTTAACCAATGAAGAGATACCAGCCCAGAGTATAAGGTACTGGAAGAATAAATTATTAGCTTGTGGGAAAAAATGCAAATTTCAGTTAAAGTTCTGGTTTTCTATATCACCTCTATTCAGTGTATAGGAAATTTATTACTCATTATTTAGCAGAAAGCATAATAACCTTAGGATGGAGAGAAGAATTATTTGGACTCCATGCCCCTATGATTACAGGATACAGGGAGAGCAAGAATAAGATAGAGGAGAGTGAGTTCGGTTTTATACGAAGGTGACATGTGCAAAGGTCATTCGGGGTATCTAGGAAGATTTTCCCAGGAATAATCAATATTTATTTTTAATCATATACAGTCAGTCAAGGAAAAATGATTGAATTTATACAATATACAGAGGTCTGCTGAAAATAAAATAGAAAGAAAAATTTAAATGACAGGGCCTTTGCTCTAAAAATAGTGTGAATACATGAATAAAGAATATTAGAACAAGTCATTAACTTCAGGTGCCATAAAAATTTTGTTAGATTACTAATAAGATGAAATACTTTAGGATATCATAAAAATGCTTAAAAAGAGACAGAACATGGGTTGATCTAGAAATAGGAAAGGGGGTGCTAGAAGGAATAAATAGTGACAGGATGATGTAGGGAATATGTGAAAATAGAAAGCAGTTGTTAGTAGATTATCCATATCCAAAGAGGGAGAGCATCTTATAACTATTAATTTCAGATGGAAAAACTAAGGCTTTTGTAGGTCAAAAGTGGTTGTTCAAGTACACATTCTGAATAACTAACAAAGTTAAAATATGTAACACAAACCCCCAATGCTACTTCTACATAGTTGGCTGAAATTTCTGATGTATCATTCTTAAGATGGAATCCTAGGTAGAAAATAATGAGCAAAGTAGACTTCTGAACTGTGGGTCCAGGCAGTCCTAGGATCTACAAATAACTTATTTTAAAAATTTTTATTGGTGCATTTTAGTCATACATCTTAGTGGAGTACAAGATGGCATAGCCATACATGCACACATCACCCAATTAGCGCTTACCCAATTCCCACCCCACTTCCTCCCCCTCCCGTTTTCTCACATTTGGTTTAGTGATTGACTCTGATATGTTTGTTAATTTACATCATGTACATTAGGGAATTTCTCCCTCCCCCCTTTCCATTTCCCTCAGTTAGATTGCCATATTTGCTCATCTATAGTATCTCCTTCTTCATCTAGAGTTCCTCCTATGACCCACTTTCTCCCTAGCTTCCACATATTAAAGAGAGCATCTGATTTCTTATTTTCTGTGACTGACTAATCTCACTTAGCATAATGTCCTCCAGTTCCATCCATTTTCCTGTAAAATGACATAATTATATTTTTTCTTTATGCCTGAGTAAAATTCCATTGTGTACATATCCCATAGTTTTGAAATCCATTCATCTGCTGATGGACATCTTGGCTGGTTCCATAGTTTGGCACTTGTGAAATTGCCGATAAATGCATGAAAAAACTCAACATCATTAGCAATCAGAGAGGTGCAAGTCAAAACTTACCCTGAGATTTCACCTAACTCCAACTAGAATGACACTCATTCAGAACACAAGCAACAACAAATGCTGGTGAGGATGCGGAAAAATGGGAACTTTAATATATTGTTGGTTGGATTGCAAATTAGTGCAATCACTTTGACAAACAATATGGAGGATCCTCTTCTGAGCGATACCACTTCTGGGTATCTACCCTAAAGAATGGAAACCAAATTACCAAACTAATGCCTGCACATCTATGTTCTTAGCTGCAGAATTTACAAATAACTTATTCATGAAATTTCTGCTGCCCTGACTGTCTTCAAATATTTCTTCCACAAAGCCCAGAGATAACAAAGAAACTAAATGGGTGGTTAGCATTGTGAGTTAAATTGTACTCCCTTTCAAATTCATATTCTGAAATCCTAACCCCCAACGTGACTATATTTAAGGATAGAGATAGTTACGGAGATAATTAAGGTTAAATAATGTCAGAAAGGTGGAGTTTTAATCTGATAGGACCAGTGTTCTTATAAAAAAGGAAAACATGTTTTCTTTTTCTCAATCCACTAACAGAGGTAAGTTTACATGAAGACAGTCATGGACAACTGAAAGAAAGGCCTCACCAAGAATGAACCCTGTTAGTTCTATGTTTTTGGACTTTTGGGACTCAAGAATTGTGAAAAACTAAGTTTCTGGTGTTAAAGCCACTAGTCTTTTTAATTTTGTTTGTGGATCTCAAATGGATAAATTCTATGAGTTAAGGAGGCTATTGGTAATTAGTTTTTGTATAATTCAAAATTGAAATCACAGAGGGCCTGCTGCAATACATCATAGTATTGTTAGGCCCCAAACCGCACCAACATCACACATTCATCCCCCAACAGAATACCAGATTAACTGTGAAGGAGTAAACCCTACAGGAGATTTCAGGATACAGAGGTAGGGTTCTGAGGCCCCCATATTCCTCCTGATCCTTCTCAGTGTTTAACATACTGTATTTGGTCTGAGCCATTGTGACCACCACCACTCCTCTCTGACTCTGTCTCTGAGGTCCTTGTAGGAATTTTTCATGGGAAGATTTGTAAACTCTATAAAGAAGCTGAAGAGGACAAGAAAATTGTTCAAGGTTATGGAGCCAATAAGCAATAGATATCCCTCACTTTCTTCCCTTGTTTTTCTAGCCTGTTGGACATTGTTTGTGAGTCCATGATGGTAGGTCATAGATTTCTGGCTGTGGGTTGACATTGCTCTTTAATATTTCTTACTTATAACATGAGAATCTATCCCTTCTCATTAGATTTCAAGTCATCAATAGATCAGACCCATTTTTTTCAGTATAAATTCATCTTAAAGTAATCATAAAAAATGGAGCTCTGTTCAGCAGAAATGGGGTAGGTAGTAAAATTCATACTTTGTTAAAACTGCTGAATATTTTCTTCTCCAAATGTGGAAACCGAGGCCAAAAGGTTATACCACTCTTCTATGATCAGATAGCTACATCAGGACATTAAATGTATCTATAAGTGTCTTATAGGAAAGCAGTCTCAAAGCCTAAACTATCCTGTTGGTTTTTAAATTAGAAATCATGAGTCAGGCATGGTGATACAAGCTTGCAATCCCAGCACTTAGGAGGCTAAGACAGAAGGATCACATATTCAAAGCCAGACTAAGCAACTTAGTAAGACCCTGTTTTTAAATAAGAAATAAAATCAGGCTGATACTATAACTTGGAAGTAGACTGCCTCTGGGTTCAATACCCAGTATCAATAAAACAAATAAATAAGAAATCATAAAGAAAATTACATGAATACATTTCAGGATTTATCCCTGAATCTACCAAGGGTTTCCTACACACACCATAAAGTATTCGACACGAGAGATACTGTGGCCAAATAAGCAATATAGGCCAAGCCCAGTACAAAGCTCAATGGTCCTAGGGGCTCCCAGAAACATCTACAGCTTCCTGTCCCCTGCCTCCATCTCCTCATACTCTGTCCCATGCCAGTAGCCACATCACAATGTAAATTGACTGCTTTGTTCTTACAAATCTCATTTCATAAATTGTTGTATATAAGGTTTATCTCGATTTAAAGTGCACGACCTCTACACTTCCCCGTACCTTCCAATTTGACTTTTTATTTTCCAAACCAGCAGTCACATTTTTCTGGCAGGATGTGTTTTCTTAAAAACTCCTGTTGCTTATTGTCCATTTTCTATTTTGGCCAATCCACATGCGGAGCTATTCTCATTATCTCTTTATTTGTGAGCTGAAAAACTGAGAGTGAATTTACTACTCAGCCAACCATAAATCCCCCTGGGTATAGAAGAAAAAAACCTACTTACCCAGAAACTATTCCTCTGTCAGTAGCCTCTGGGGATAATTCCTATACTTTCTTTCTAAGAAAGAATAGAGGAGGTGGGAATAAGGAAACCAATGACCTTCTACTTTTAGAAATTACACCCAGACCCCAGCATTATAAATTTTTGTTTGTTCTGCTCCATGGAGAAAATCCGACCTCACAGAGACCAAACCCTCACCTTCCGTGAACTCTAAAGTCAACCACTGTGTGATTCACTCCAGGGGACCTTAAGTTGGTGGGATGTAATTTAATGTTCCACAGCATGAAAGAAACTTAACCAACTTTCTGTGTCAACACAGCAGCACTTTAACAAAGAGCTCAGTCAATCAGCTGGCCAAAAGATGTTGCCTTTAAGAAAAAGAAATTTAATTGCACTTGTACGTGTGTGTATGTTAGTTTTCATTTGACTAGACTCTTCCCGATTTTTCCTTGTTAGCTGTGATCAATTAACATCAAATGTTTCGATTACAACAGAGAATGAGAAATAGCATTAACTAAAATGCTTTTGTGAACTGAGTGCTAAACTAGGATGATTCCCTGTCCATTACCTAATACAACCCATAGAGAATATTTTCAGAAAATGCATTAATGTCTTCTTCTGCCTACATAAACTTGATTCCCAATCACTTTTCCTGTGATAGCCCTATATCCATGAAATTAATCTTTAAATAATGCCAAGAAAATACATTATTACCTTATTATCTATGGCTCATGGGTTACATTAGAGTTCTCTAGAGAAACAGAACCCACAGGATATATGTATTTAAAAAGGGGGAATTTATCAAATTGACTCACACATTCAGAAGCTGTAGTCGCAAAGTGGACTCCTGCATGCCAGAGACACGGAGAAAGCAATAGCTGCTCATTCAGAGAAGCCAGAGCCTCAGAACATGAGGAACTAATGAGACAGCCTCAGTCTGAGAAAGAAAGGCCGGTAAATTCCCTAGAGAATCACTGGGCAGAATACATGTGGAAGGTAAAAAAAAAAGCTAGAAAGCTGGAGTCCCATCTCCTCAGGAGACATCAGCAGCAAATCACATACCCGCTCAGGAAGATTTGAACTTACCTTCAAGCTACATCCTTCTTCCACCCTTTGTTCCATCCAGGCCCAAAGCCTATTGGATACTGCCACCAACATTCAGGACGGGACATCCCCCTCAGTTGGCTGCACCACGTATCAATCATCTTATCAACACTCGCCAAGATCTCTTCATCTTAGGCAACTTTCAGTTCAATTGAGTTGGCAATCCAGATTAACCGTCACATGGGTCATATTTTTCTGCAAAAACTAGAAATTTATGTTTACCAATTTGGGTGACTTAAAAGTATTTATTATAAATCAGTGATTCCCCAGTTGAGATGTCTTTGACCTTCTGGGAATAGATGGTAATATGTGGGGACATTTTTGGTTTTCCTGATTGTAATCATGCTTCTGACTTCGGGTGGGCAGAGGCCAGGCATGATGGCAAATATCCAACAGTGTGATGAACAGCCTCAGTGGCTCCAAATATTGATAGTGCCTAGGACTATCAATATTGAGAAACCCTACTCTAGATATATACTTCCAGCACTTATCTAGTTAACATGCACTTATTTAAGAACTATTATATAGTAGGTATTTTGTTATGATCTAAGGAAATAAATATAGGACCACTCCTTAAGGATTTTATAATTCACTCAAAAGAAAGAATAAACCCAATATATAATGTTGGAGCCTCAGGATATGCATATAATTTAATATGAAGTATGAATACGATGGACAAGGACATTTTAACCTCACAGAGATTATAGTTTAGGAAGGAAGATCCGTGTCAAAATGAGCTAAGGTACAGGTTCATGTAAGACCATTTAACTAGAGGATACAAGATGGTTTCCCTAAGGAATAGATATTTGAAGAAAGTTTTAAAGAATGAAGAGCTCACAAGCTTTAAGAATGACATTATAGCATGTATAAAGGTGTATGGGAAGAGGAAAGGGCAGGAAGGATAGAAGATGCTGCTGCTGCCAGAGGCAGTGTTACAGTACAGTTGACCCTGCCATCATCACGAGCAAATATTCTTAATCCAGACTCATTTTAAAGAGGACTTAATATCAGAGCTAGTATTTGAAAGTTGGTCAGTGTGATTAGAGAAGAAAACAATATATAGGATGCAATCTAGGAAAGGGCAAGAGGGGCTAGAGTTGGTATGGTTTGTTGGAAAAATAGCAAGGGGTTCATCGGGGTTCATCGGAGTGGGTGTTTGTAAAGTCAGAGGAGGGATACGAGGATAAAAAGAAACCAGGTCTACTTTTCTGTGTTTCTTGTGTCCTTTCTAAATATGTAAGTGGTTTAAAATGACTCTTTGCTTTCTTTCGATGTGTTAGAGTCACAAAAAAGCCCTTTTCTGTAAGTTGTGAGAACATCAAGGAGCCTTTTACCCAAGGCCCAGGTAGACTTCGTTCCAGCAGGAGTCTAATTTGGACTGAAGAGCTGGGATCTCAGCAAGTGCTTTTGGAATCTCGTCTGCCTGCCTTTCTTTCACTGCCCTTTCTGAGTGGTTGTACTTCCTCTGCTTCAAGCTCTATTTCAGTGAAAAGCTCCAATTTACTTCAGCCTTCAGGTGTTTGTACCTTCCCTCAATTCCAGGCTTTTCACAGTCCGGTGGCTTTTTGATTGCTGGTGTTTTTACAACACTCTCGCAAATCACTCAGCACCTCCCACACGCAGCCAGCTCCTCACAAACAATAGGTGTGCAAGAAATTCAATTCACAACGCCAGCAGCTCACACATTCCAGATGCACTGGAGAGGTAAGTCCTCCAATTAATGATCTCCCTGTGTAATTGCTTTTCCATTTTGCTTTTGATCTTGCTCTATTACAAATTCCCTCACCTGCTCACACACTGAGTTCCCTTCAGGAAAACCAGCAGGAGCTGAACCAGTGGGCTGGGTTGTTGGAGACATGGTGCAAAGGTTCAAGTTAGATTTTTGGCCTCTCATATTTTAGTGTAAACTATTCTGTTATATCATATTTCCCCAAGGTCTTCTGTCTTGAACTCATGACTGGGTTATGAATACAAGGTATTTCTGTTCCTCTTACTCTCTTTTAAGAGACTACCTATTTTGAAGAGAATTGAATTGTGAACCTCAATTTTGAAAGCCCTCTGCATATCTAAGTCCAATAGTAAGATTATTCAGTCTGATGGCTGGTTCCCAGTGACCATACAACTAGTTATCTGTCACTAAAAGTTTCTTCATCCTGGGGCTTTGCATGTGGCAAATAGGAGAGACTTAGTAAATATCCATTAAATGGCTCTGTGGTAGAATATTTAATAATGTCATTAAACTTGTCAGAAGGATGTTTTTTGAAAACAAGATAATGAGATAAAGAAGAGTTGTATCAAAAAGAAATGTATCCAGAAAGCAGAAGGGTTAGCGACAATCTCAGTGGCCACAGGTTATCTGTCATTCACTACAGTTTGTGGTGACACCTCAGACTTCAGTTGACAGATGTCCATATGATCTTGATGTGGATAGTAGCAGATGACCCTTTAAGTCCTCTGAGAAACACTTGTGTAAACAAAACTCTCAACACTTGAGTTAGAAAATCAGGACTCATGGTTAGGACTCAAGCTCATTTCTACCATGTTTGTTGAGAATGAACTTCAGTGCAGTTCCCACCACCATGACTCTTATCCATACCAAAAGAAAATGACAAAGTTGTCTGTCCCTCAGGCTGCACACCAGAGTCACAGGAGAATGACATAAAGAAACAATCCATGAGCTGAGAAATTAGCTGTAGTTACTTAACAAAATGAAGTGGATTAGGGTCCATTAAGATAAGATGGATGATTTAAAATACATATTCAGCTAGGCATGGTGGTGCAGATGCTGTTATCCCAGAGACTGGGGAGGCTGAGACAGGGAGAGGGCAAGTTTGAAGGCAGCCTGTGCAATTTAGCAAGAGCTTTTTCCAAAATAAGAAGGGTTTGAGATGTGGCTCAGAGATAGAATGCTCCCATGTTTAATCCCAGTGCCACAAAGAAATTAAATTCAAGAGCTGAGGCTATAGCTTGATAGTTGAGTGTTTCTGGAAAAAAATTAAAGGACCGAGGAAATAGCTCAATGGTTGAATGTTCCTAGGTTCTACCCACAGATAATTTATTGTAATAAATAAATAAAAGACATAGGTTAATAAGCGAAAAAATAAAACTTAATGGCTGGAATTAATTCTCTAGCATTTTTATTTTAGTTCTTATTTTGTTTCTGGTGTAGAGAGTAAATATTTTGGGTGTTCTTAATGAACAGTGGCAGATAATCACATTGGACAATAAATGGCCTGTCACAGCTTTCTTGAGTTAGTATCTATTAGAAGTTTCCTGCCATAAACTAAGCTGCATTATGCATCTGTGTCTGCAGGTTGGTGGGGCACTTGATCTACCAGCAGCTACATGGGGTCTTTCCAGAATGAATACAGTTAAGTGAGACTATGTTATTGAAGACAAATCATAGAAGCATTCTATTTTTACTAATCTCACTGACTTGGGTTTCTTTGCCTAGGAGTGTGATTATCCCTAAGCAATAATTTTCTCCTTAATACTTTATTAAGGAAATGAAAGAAAGAGTGCCTTTGCTTTCTGTTTGTCAAATTGACTGCCAAATAGTCACAAGGGGGAGCTGATACATTATTTAAAAAATGAATTAAACATTTTTAAAGCATTTAACAGTGATTTCAAGTCTGCCTAAAACCACTTGGAATAGTTCAGTCCAAAGAGTCATTTGTTTTAAACAAACAATTTTTTGAATGTTTCCAATTATTCAGAAACTGTACAGGAGGAGGAGTGCATGTGAGCAAAGCCCAGAGATGGACAAGCCCTGGTCCTTGTCCTCCAGAGTAGGGATTCCCAAGTCTGACAATAAGCAGATTGGGAGATATGCCATATAGGTTTTGATGCCCCCCCAAAAAATTTGTTCTTAATTTTCCAACATTGAAGAGATTAGCTAAACCTCATTTAAAAAAAAAAAAACTAGCCTATATGTGGTTAAAATGAAATAAAGTTAGGGAGGATCTGAAACAAAAAATTAACCTGATCTCATATTAATCTGATTTTACATGGATTCTAACTTCTTATACTGAAGAGGTTCCAGGTGTTTCTTTTCAGCTTCAAATCCTCACAAATGTAGATTAATCTACATACATCCCATACATTTTAGGTTTCTTACCTAGATATTTTTGTTCAACTTGCCTTAGATGGCATCTTCTCATGGGCCATAGTTTTTAAAGCCAATCCTTCTAAATATTTTTCTTCTTTGTGGCACGAGAAATAAATTCAAGAGTATTCTTTTACTAAACTATACCCTGAGTTTTATTTATTTATTTTTGAAACAAGGTCTAAATTGCAAAGAACCTTACCAAACTGCTGAAACTGGCCTTGAACCTGTGATCCTCATGCCTCAGCCTTCCAAGTACTGAGATTACAGGCATGTGCCACCATGATCAGCTTAACTCTGTATCTTAATGGCCAAAATCCACAAATCTCCCTCTGCAACTCAGAGAGACCCTATTTCAAAATAAAGAATAATAAAAAAAAATAGGGCTGGGGGTGTAGCTTCGAGATAGAATACCCCTGGGTTCCATCCCCAGTACCACACACACACACACACACACACACACACACACACACAAACAATCTTTTCTACACTATACCATCCATCTGTATAGTAAGAATGTTGTCATTCTGTCTTTTCAAACAGTAGATTAACACAAGATGCAAGAAGTTGAAAAGAATATGGAAGTAGTAAGGTATATTTTAATTGGGACATTTCTGAGTTTTCCTGCTTCTTAGTAAACTCAAAAATGGCCTTCCTTCGGTCTCCAATTAGTCAAAAGCTCTTCCGTCCTTCTGTGAACCCAAAGTTCTGTGTTTGTTCTCTAAGACATCCGAGCTCATTATCTTCTATTACAGTGATCTGTCCACCTATCATCTTTTCTTTAGTAGATGATACACTTTGTCTGCAGGTTACCCTTCCCTTAGCAGAGGATACACTTCAGAGTTTGGATCCTGTTCTAGTTCATCTCCATCTTCATCCTTCACATCACAAGCACTGCACCTTACACAAGGCAGCATCCACATAGATGATTGTTGTACAAAGTAGATGGGGGAAATGGAAAACATCGTCAAGGGAATTGGAAAACTTTCATGAGCATAAGCACCACAGAAGAGTTTCTGCATTTTACTATCTACATAGAAATGCTCCTACCTCATGTTCACCATCCTAACAGTGGGGCCATTTAGTGTTACAATGAAATGTCTCATCAAGCAACCTCTGGAACTAATTTGCCTGAGTTTGCAATTCCAGATAACAGTTCAGTGAAGCTTCATTACTAAACCAGTAACCTAATTAAGAATAAAAAGAATTAAGATGGACTGCTGGAGAACTTAAAGTCGTCTGTCACTTCAGATGAACGATGCCATCATTCAACTCTAAGTTCACATCAGCTATTATTGAAGTGTTGCATATCACTGTGTCAAGATTAAATTAGACAAACTATTACTTCATTATTATGCTAACAAATCTCAAGCTTATCTCAATTAATACTACACAGGCCAGGGGATTCCTTAGCCAGTTTACTAATAGTGCACAGATTTAAACAATTTAGATGTAATGTCTGAGATCAATTTCCTAGCTGAAACAGAGAATTATCTGATGCTACTTTCAGCTATAGTAAAGTCATGAAAAGATCCGGGGCTGAATTACCAGCTGGCATTTAATTTTAAAGCAGTGTGCTGAAGAAAAGTTGATGTCTATTGATTTTATTCTGGAATCCTTTAACTTTAATGTCAGAATTTCTCAGATATAATAAAATAAGTTTATACTTATCTAAAAAGAATACATGGCCGTGAAAGCATCAAAGTAAAGGCTCTTGTGATATAAAAGAGCATCCCACTGGATGTCTTGTTTTGAAAAGGTTATCATCCAATCAATACACTGAAATACATTGTACAAGATGTCACAGACTGCTGGCGGCAAGTGGTAGGGTAAATTTCAGATTTAGCATGGCTGAGACTTTATCTGGCCTTCTTCCAGTAAATATTAAATCTCCTAACTTAGTATTTCTATAGTTCTGGAAAGGACTGTAGATATCAAGTTAACTAGTCATGAGACCCTTACTATTTCTAACAAACTAACAGGTGCAGAGTTATAAGTGATTTGCTCAGAGTTACATAGCTTAAAAGACTATCAGCAAACAGAACCATTTTATGCAGACTGCTAGAAGCCAGAAACTGCCCAGAAAGGATTGTTATTTTGTGATCTCTAAAACTTATCAAAAGCCAAAACTTGTCAAAGTCAATATCAGATTATATATTATGGATAAAGGTTAAGAACAGACTGTTCCTGACTAAATATCTTTCTATCCTTAATTTTATCATTTCATGAAAGTGTTATTTATTTGTGTTATTTCTATTATTGATTTTGGAGTGAAGGAACTTATCTTAAATTTGAACCCAGACCACCCTTAACAAGGAAAGCTGTAATGCTGACATACCTACTAAACTTATAACTGTTAATTTTAGCATGATAAGAATGCTTTTCCCCAATCATTTATAAAATAATAAAATACAATAAATCAGTAATAAATTAGCAAAATTAAATATTAATTTTTCAAGTTTCTAAGCAGAACTGTTGACTGATTGTTAACCCTGAAATATTTTGAAATTTTCATTTATTATACTTTATACTAATAGAATTTCAGCATACAATGATGAATTTATAAATATCACTTTCTACTGTGCAAAATAAGCAATAGTTCATATAGTTCATAAGTTGAAAGTACTAAAATTTAGAAAAACTCATGCTATGCCTAAGAATGTGCTAAAAAATTAAGGAAATATTATGAAAATTAAATTGAATTCATGTATATATGTTTAACCAATGAGCTCTAAAGAGCTTTTTTATAGCTTATGACCCCAACAAATTTTAGACAAATGAATAAGTCAGGGAAGAGATTGAACCCGGGGATGTCCTACCTCTGAGCTACATCTATAGACCATTCATTCATTCATTCATTCATTCATTATAATGTCTAATTTACAGATTAAAACTAATAATCTGCAAAAAAGATACATGACTTCAAATATTTAAATGCTAAAGTACATAGAGCCTTTGGCTGAGGCTAAGGGGCCTCTCGGTTACTAGAGTGGATAAGAGAGAAATGAAATAGCCAAAGTCCCTATTTCCCACTTTGTTCAGCAGGCAGAGATGACTTTTTTTTGCCTTTAGTTTTACATATTACAATTCTAAGTAAAAGTGTATTTGTAGACAATAATTCTGTGGATTTAGACAAAATTTAGTGTTTCTATGGATTTTTCAATTTCTATGTAGATAATAATAGTCATGGAGACACTCAAATTTGCTAATTGAGTGAAAATTTAAATGCATGGACATTTTAGTGGCTTCTATCTTTCACGGCGTATCTAATAAATATTTATAAATCATGAATTCACACTGAAACATCTGAGGGTAATGACTTTCTCATATAATGTGGCATTTCTTTTCATGATATGCTTTCGTGCTCCAAAGCTATGACATGCTCCTGAACGAAACCACCTGCAGATCAGATTGATAAGAATAGGAAAAAAAACTTCCCTCAGGTAATTATAGAAGAAAATCAGTATGTGCAGCATATAAAGCAATTTCTGCACTGACCCAGCAGTGACATATCCCCGCAGGCTTCTCTACCCCATGCCCACCTGTCTTGCTTGTTCTGGCCTCAACTCAACCCAGTTCCTGGCTCTCTTCTCTCTACCTCCCTTCCTTTCTCATCTCAACCTTCAGGCTCAGAGATTCTTGACGTGTGTGTGTGTGTGTGTGTGTGTGTGTGTGTGTGTGTGTGTAAGATGCGCACCTTTGGATATCTAATGAATCTTGTTCCATCTCAGACTAATGACTGTTGAACACTATATGTATATATTACCAAGGAAACAAGGAAACAAGTTATTACAAATTTGTAAAATAACATATTTAAAAGAAAGGTCCACATGACTTTCTTTGAACACATTAAGTTGCAAGATCTCACAGTATACCATTATGTGACCATAATTTTGAATTAGTGATGAGTTAAGTGACATTTTCATATATCAACATTAACCATAATATGATAAGAAAATGCCTTAAAACACAATAGTCTTCCACTTTCAATAAGGTCTGGTGTCTTCATTCATAGTTGGTGGGAATGCTGAATTTTTCTTATATGTTAGTAAAATTAAAGAGGTATGTTTTCAATCCAAACTAATCACCTCCTTACCCTAATGCTCAGGTTAAATTCCAGATTGTACTCAAGAATCACCTTCTAAGTACAGAGTGCTTCTCAGATACCATTCTGCACATCAAAGTCAAGATAACTTCTCTCAGAGTTCAGAAGACACGTGTGTCTACCTCTATCAAAGCCCTTGGCCCAGTGTATCACTGTTTTATTAATGTAATTTCATCCAGTATTCATTTTGCATATGCAAGACACAAATATTTCCTTCTTGTCAAAATTCCAAAAACACTATTAAGGACAAAAGCCATTTGAGCCTTCTCTACTCCTAAAATTGCCAGTCCTAAATCTCATTCTCTTCTCCTAAAGTAGAAACTATTTTTATATCCTTTCATATTAGTTTTAGGCATTTATACACAAAAAATACACACACTTGTATATATGTACAGAAATGTAAACAGATACATATTTTTGTACATCTATGTGGGCAAAATTGTATATGTGTTTGTGCATTTGACAATGATGAGAAAATCTACAATAATATTTTTTCTTTTCAAACTCCACAAATTAAAAGCTCTCCATGTGCTGTCATATTTATTCAGTATTTTTCAGGGAATGATGCACACTAATACAAGTGAACCCCCTTTGAAGCTCTGAGATCCCGCCATTTCCATTTTTCTGCATGTAATCTGGACTCTCAAGAAATTATTATCATTTTTAATTCAATTTTAAATGGTAATCATATAAGTGTTCATTTTTTTAAATTTATACACAGAGCCAGGCATGGTGGTGTACACTTGTAATCCCTGCACTTGGGAGGCAGAGACAGGAGGATCGCGCTGGTTCGAAGCCAGCCTCGCTGGCTTAAGAGACCCTGTTTCCAAATTAAAAAAAAAATTAGATAGATAGATAGATAGATAGATAGATATAATAGGTCTGGGAGTGTAGCCCGGAGGTAGAAGGGTTTCTAGGAACCCCAGTACCATAAAAAAATTATACACAGATACATATAACATAGTTTTGATGTATATTTAATTTCTATTAGTTTTATATACTATATGTATAATGCTTCTCTTTTACTCAGTTGGAAACAGGATCTCATTAGGTTACTGAGAGCCTCACTAAGTTTCTGAGGCTGGCTTCAAACCTGCAGTTCTCCTGCCTTAGTCTCCCAAGTACTGGGATTTCAAGTGTGTGCCACCACCCTTAGCTACCAGGTTACTTTCAAAGAGTGTCTATTTAAATCCTTATCAACTAAGGATGATAATCCTAGTTGCAAAATATTTGTTACCTCCAGATTCTTATACAAATATATGATATTTTTAAGATAACACTGAAATAAATGATATATATTTGAATAGAGAAATTTTAATGGTTTTGGCATGTGTATATAATAATCTCAAAATCATTATAATAAATATTTCCATCACCACTGAAACTTTGCAATGCATTCTCCACTCCAACCTCATCTTCAGGATAGAGCTGATAGTGCTTTCTGATAACATGGATAAACTCATATAATGTATAATTATATATCTATATGTGCAAACTCTTTTTTTAGTTGGTGCCTTGTAGTCATACATCTTAATGGGTACAAGATGGTAGAGGCATACATGCACACATCACTCATTTAGCTCTTCCCCACTTCCCACCCCATTCCCTCCCTCTTCTCCCTCTCTCCCTCCTTCTCATGTTTGGCTTAGTGATTGACTTTGATAAGTTTGTGAATGTACATCACATACATTAAGGAATTTCCCTCTTCCCACTCCACTCCCCCTCAGGTCACCTATGGTTTCTCCTTGTTCATCTAAAGAGTTCCCCCTATGATCCATTTTCTCCATAGCTTCTGCCTGTTAGGAAGAGCATCTGATCTCTTTTGTGCTATGTTTCTTTCACTCAGTGTATTGATTTTTGAGATTTATGATGTTCTGTATAGTAGCTAGTCCATTTTCTCAATGGGGAAGTGTTCATTGGCTTATTCATGGATATTTGAGTTCTTCTAGTTAACAAGCATTACAAATAAATAATGCTAGAAAGTCATACACAAATCATTGTATGTGTATGTTTCTGTTCCTCTTAAGTATATAACCATGTAAAAGAATGGTTGGATCATAAGCTAGCTAAGCAGTAAATGTTTAAAAATATTTCATGAAGTAATAGTAAAATTTTATATTTCTAGCACCAATGTATAAAATTTTTAGCCTCTTTAAATACTCACTAATATTGGACATGTTTATTTTTTCAGCAATTATAATGAATGTGTAGAGTGTGCAGAGATATCTCATTGTGGTTTAATTTCATTTTACTGATTAATGATAATTTCTTTTTATGTGCCCATTTGCTATTCATGTTTTATCTTTTATAAAGTATCTCAATCTTCTATTTTAAATTGGACAGCTTATTTTATTATTTACTTGAAAGTGTTCTTTATATATTCTAGGAACAAATAATTGACCTCATGTATGTCTTATATTTTTCTATCTCTAAGTAGTTTTATTTATTTTTTATTTTTTATTTTTTTTATTTTTTGGTGGTACTAGGGATCCTGGAAACCCTTCTACCTCCGGGCTACACTCCCAGACCTATTTTTTTTTTTTTTTTGAAACAGGGTCTCTTAAGCCAGCGAGGCTGGCTCCGAACCAGAGCGATCCTCCTGTCTCAGCCTCCCAAGCATGGGGATTACAAGTGTGCGCCACCACGCCCGGCTATCACTAAGTAGTTTTAATTTCAGCATTTTGTTTTTAATGACAAACTTTAGAAATTAGTGAGATTAAATGTATTGTTTCTTTTATGTTTAATGTTTTATGTGTTCTAAGAAAGCTTTGCTCACATCCATTTAGTAAATATTTCTTTTTTTAAAGATGCTTCATTCTTTCAGATATTTTAGATATAAAGTTATATAGAAGACCCATCAGAGTTAAATTTTATACATAAATGAAGTATGTGTTTATTACTTTTGTTTGAATAAACACACTAAGTTTGACCACAGCTCTTTATTGAATATATGTTCTTTTCCTCATAGAACTGCCTCAACACTGAAGTTGCAAGTCAGATATGTGTGTGTGTGTGTGTGTGTGTGTGTGTGTGTGTGTGTGTGTATGCAATGCAGTTCTGGACTCTATTGTGTTCTATATGTGTATATGTTTATCTTTTTACCAATAACAATCTTTTGTGATTTCTGATTCTTTATAGTAAGACCCAAAACAAATTAAAATAAGTCCATCAATTATTATAGCTATCCTAAATCCTTTGTATTTAATATATATTGAGTATTCATTTATTTTGAAAATGATTTTGAATCTTATAATTTTATTGAATCTTTAGAAGAATTTTAAAGAGTTAGCATCTTAACAAAAGTGAACAGTCATTCATGAGTACCATATATCTCTGCACTTATTTAGGTCTTTGATTTTTATTAATATTTTGTACTATTTATTAGAGAAAAGTTGTCCATGTTTTATTGGGTATATATCTAAATATTTTGTGGGTTTGGTGTCACTATAAAAGGGTTTTTTTAAATTTTTGTTTAAGTATAAAAATACACTATATTTTATACTTTTTGGGGGGTACTAGGGATGGAAGTCAGGGGCATTCTACCTCTGAGCTACACCCCCAGCCCTATTTTTTTATTCTTTATTTTGAAACAGAGTCTCACTGAGTTGCAAAAGGCCTCACTAAGTAGCTGAGGCTGTCCACGAACTGCAATCCTCTTGTTACAGCCTTCTGAATACTGGAATTACAAGCGTGTGCTACTAGGACCAGCTTCATACTTTCTTTTTTACCTAAAAAGTTACAGATGGACGTAGTGGCACACATTTGTAATCCCAGAATTTGGGAGCCTGAGACAGGAGAATCACAAGTTCACAGCCAGCTCTAGCAAGTAGGTGAGGCACTCTACAACTTAATGAAACCCTGTTTCAAATTGAAAATAAAATAGGGGCGGGGTATAGCAGATGTAGAGTGCCCCTGGGTTTAATCCCTAGTATCACAAGTAAAAAATAATAGATAAATAAATAAATAAATAAATAAATCTAAATTTATGTACTTTTCTTAGTAGCTGTTCGTAGGTTTCCTGTACTTTTCTGGGTAAACAATCATATAATGCACAAAGAGGGATAATTTCATTTCTTTCCTTCAAATACTTGCACTATTTACTTCTTTGTCTTTTCTTATTGCTATGTTAGGACTTCCAGTACAGTATTAAATAGACATGGCAATAGCAGACATTTTTTACACTATTTCATACCTTGGGTGAAAGCAATATTATTTTATGGCCCTACATGTGAAATATATTGCTAAATGTTCTGTGTGCACCTTAAATAAATTTGCACTTTGCAATGAGTCATTATATTATAACTATCAAATAGGTTGTAGGATCGCTAATATTGTTCTATCTTCTATGCTTTTAATGCTTTTTATGTTTTCTGTCAATATTTTATAATGAGGACATTAAAAACATCCTAATGTGATTGTAGAATTTTCTACTTCTTTCTTTATGTCTATTTTTACTCCATGTAATTCTGATTTCCATTACTCCATAAATATGCATCAGTAATTATTATATCTTGTTGGCTGAATCATTCCTTTTATTTTTGTAAAACTTCCCCACTTAATTTTCTTCTAATACCTTTTATCCAATATTAAAATAGTAACTCTAGACGTTATGTGTGCATGGCATGTATTTTATCACTCCCCTACTTCCATCTATCTGTGTCTCTGCTCTCAGTTTTTTTCTTAGAGATGTCATACAAACATCTAGCTGCTGCTTCCACTGTGTCAATCTCTAACTTTTAATGGCATTTTTTAGATAGTATTATTTACTGTAAGTAGTTTTGTAATTGAATTGAAGTGTGCCATTTTATTACAATCATTTCTTTATTTCTGTTTTGCCTTGTTCTGTCTTCTATGTTCTTGTTCTTCTCTCTTATTTTGTTTTTTCGTTTTGTTGTTGGAATTTACCCCAGGGACTCATGCAAGCCAGGCAAGTTTGCTCCCAATGGCCACTTAGTCATACCCTCATCCCATCTGTCTTATTTTGTATTTGAATTTTGCCTTATTTTAAATATTCATTTTGTTTACTTTGAATGAATTACAGTATACATACTTAACCTTTAGCAGCCTATAACGTTGATATTTTTCTTTTTTTAAAACTTTTTATTGGTGCATTTTAGTCATGTATCTTAATGAAGTACGAGATGATGGGGGCATACATGCACACATCATTCAAATATCCGTTACCCAATAATTCACAGAAAATCTAAAAATTTGCAACTGCATGGGTCCTTGCCTATGTTCTCTCCTGTCTTTTATGTTATAATTGTCAGATGTATCTATACACATTAAAATTTTCATTTTTCATTCAGCACTCTCTAGACATTGTTTTTTTCTCTAGTTTTGTGATACTCATATGAACCCTGCCTCTTACCACTGATAATTTCTAAAATCTGCCCCCTCCTCATACTCCTGAGTGTGGGAAGTACTCACAAGTGTGACTGGCTTCTCTTTTTCTCTCTCACTCTCTTTATTTTTTTTTGCCATACTGAGGATGAAACCCAGGGGCATTCTACTTAGAGCTACACCCCCAACCCTATTTTTTATTCTTTAATTTGAAGCACGGTCTCACTGAGTTGCAAAGGGCCTCAATAAATAAGTAGTTGAGGCTGTCCATGAACCACAATCCTACTGTCTCAGCCTACCAAATGCTAGGATTACAAGAGTTCCTATTTTCTCACATCTTTGCCAATATTTATTGTTATTTGACTTCTTTATGCTTGCCATTCAGATTGGAGTTAGATGGAATCTCAGTGTATTTTTTATTTTCATCTCCCTGACTTCTAATGATGTTGAACATTTTTCATGTATCCATTGGCCATTTGTATCTCTTTTTTTGTGTGAAGTATGTATTCAATTCAGTTTCCCAGCTCAGAAAATTAAAACAAGAGCTTGAATAGAATAATAAAACATATATTAATAACATTCTTTGCATGTTGATACTTTTTGTAAGAATTACTCCTTTTCCTTGAACTGAAATGATCAGATCTCTACATTGCTAGGTTTGTATTTTCATTTTGCTGCAAAGTTCTTTCTTCCCTTGCCTGTCCATCGAATCTCCAACTTTGTCATATTCCCTGATTAAAAAACACTTCTATCTTGGCACTTATGATTTGATGTGACCATATTTATTTATGTTTCTTTCTGATATAATACATGTTTTTCTAATAGAATATGTTTACTATATCTTAATCACTGAGGTATCTCCCAATTTTTGGATGGTAGAAGTTCAATGACTATTTATTGTTTGTATATCTTAATTATTGATATAATACTATAGATTAGATGCTATTTTTCCTTGTTTTTAAAAATGTCAAAAGAGGTGTTTGAAGAAATTAATAAGCATGTTACAAAAGCATTCAAAATTTTAAAGGCAAGATGTTAATACATATGTGTCAAGCTAACGAGCCTGAATGTGCACCCATTGGTTTATGGGGTATTGAGTAAATTCCGGATATCTTTCTTAGATCTTCTAGAAGATTATAAAAATGTTCAGAGATAGAGAGTACTGTTTGATTGGAAAACATATAAAATCAATATTGAAATGTGTTGCATCTCAGAAGCTTGTAGAACACTCAATCTGGTGGCAGGTATGGAATCAAATGGCAACATCATCAAACACCCTTCTTTGTAATTTACTCAAAGTGTCAAATGGACATGAATGAGAAAGCTCAAACACAAACACTGTAAACAACTGGAAAACAGTTTCTCTCAATTTGAATTAGCAAGCTCCAGTAGTACCAAACATTATCCAATATCTAAATGATTTACTATGAGAAAAATGCTTCCCTTTGTATTATTTCATTAAAAGAAAATGCATGTATAAGGAGCTCACCTCATATACCACAGAGCAATTCCCCAGAGGTTGGACTCCATGGAGAAAACGTAGAGCAATCTCTTCCTCGTGAAATTAAATTTCCATTTAGTGTTTTGATTAAAAATATTTTCTTAATTCTTATTTCCTCAAGTGACCCACACTTTATAAAAACAATAAACACTAACTTTAAAATAACTTAATTACCCTATGCTTACCTTTTATATTTGGTTTCAAAAAATTTCTCATTTCTCTAATGCCATATGTAATCTATGTTGCATAAACGGAGGTGTTACTTGTTTTGTTCCCTTTAGATTAAAACTAAAAAACTGTAAAAAAAAAAAAGCATGTAAAATATTAAAATTGAGCTTTAGTTATAATCAAAACTTTTGACCTTGTCACTAATGGGTACAAAGGAAATTGCAATTCAGATATCAGTTGCTCCAAACCAGAACAAAAGCTAACAGACATAATTAAATTATGACCCAGGGCACAGTCTGATGCAGTTTAGTATATGAGACATAACAAGGTTTATGTAGAAAGATGCACAGAGTCCAGTCCCAGCTCTGCCACTGTCGGAATGTCTCCATATCCTCTCTGACCTCAACTCCCTCATCTCTTTGGAATTTAATCCTCAGAAGATATCACTCTGTGTTCTCTAAGAAAAGAAAATTACAGAAATAAAGGTAATTACTACTCCAGTTAGGCTACACCTACAAAATATAAGTATTTTCATACACATTCATCCATTAACAATAGCACCAATGGTACCCTTTTTATTTGAAGAGCTATACTATAGATCAAGGTTCACAGTTGAAATAACTCTCTTGAATATACTATAAACCCCTTTCCCCTCACTCACTGGGTTGTACTCTCATGAAAAAATGACAAATTCCCACCCTTGCCTCACCTGTACATTACAATTAAATTTACTTAGAAAAACATGAAATCATGGAAAGTAATATGGCATATGCTTAAATTCTAACTTTATGCAGGTCCTCATGGATCCTCATAATTTATACTACAAAAGTATTTGCTGTAATTTTCTCCTAGATAACTATTTGACACTTTTTCTCTCTACAAACTTCATTACCTCTATGTCTGTCTTCATTCTAGTTGACAGTGTAAGATCTTGTTTCACTAATAAAATGGAAATAACCAGAAGGTAAATCACTAGGCTATCACCAAAATGTATCTGTAACAAAACTGCTTTTGCATGTACTAAGTCCACTTCAGTTCCAGATAAGACTCAGTTTTCCTGCCAATGGCCAAGCCCAGATATGGAGCCCTAGAACTATTTTGCTCTCAGTTGTTCCAGCATTTATAAGTCATCAGTATTTAATCTTATGCTCTCTTTTTGTAACTGCAAAGTCTTTGGTCATCTAAGTCCAGTTACAATGGGTAAAGGAACTATTATACACTGTTGATGGACTGCAAATTACTATAGCCACTAGGAAAATCAATTTGAAGTTTACTTTAGATGACTGGACATGAATCCAACATGTGACTGAGCCATAGCAATCCTGGGTGTCTTTTCAAAGAAGTAAAAATATTATAGCAATACATTAACGTCCATGTTTGTAGCAGCACAATTCACAATAGCCAAACTATGGAATTAGCCTAAGTGTCCATCAACAGATGGATGGATACATATTTCTTTAAATGTGGCATACACACACAATGGAATTTTAATAAGTCATAAAGAAGAGCATATTTTTGTCATTTGCAATAAAATAGATGAAACTAGAGAATATTAGGTTAAGTGAAATTATCTAGTCTCAGAAAGTGAGGGATCATATTTTTTCTCATATATGAAAGCCATAAAGAAACTGAAAGGAAGAGACCTCAAGTAAATAAAAATAAAGGCCAGTAGAATAGTGAAAGGGACTGGTAGAAAGGGGAAACAGGAACTTGATGACAGAAACATTTCAGACAATCCTATGTACATTCATGAAGCTCTCAGTACCAATTTCAATAATATGAACTGGGAAGAGGAGAAAGCATGGCAAAATCCAGAGGAAAATGCATTGAGTGCTATGTACATATATGTTTGTTTCACATTAAAATTCAATATGATGCATGGTTACAATATACCAATAAAATATATTAAAATTATCAATATTTATGCCTTATTGGATCATGTTCATTAGCTTGTAAGTATGCTATAATAATTCTATTTAAAAAATACTAAGAATCTACTTTTGACTCTACAGTTCTTTTCTACTTTATTCTTCTTTATAAAAAATCTCCCCAAAAGAATTTTAGTAATTCTTTTGAATTAAGAATTCTGAACAAAATCTTCTATAAATATTCATGTGAAAAAAGTATTGCATTTTACATATCGATATAATTTTTATTTTCTTTTGAGCCCAGTTGATCAATCTTTCATCCCAACATTACATGAAAACTACTCTTTTCAAAAGTTATAAGGATTCAGTTTACTTCCTGCCAGAAGTATCTGACATAATTAATCAACTCTTTCTGAGATTCATTTATTCACTTAGTTTCTGGGAGGCGTCTCTCACTTGATTCTTTCCCAGTGTCATTTGCTGCTTGTTTTTATTATCCTTGGCTGATTTTTTCCATATATTTCAATCTCTAGGAATAGAAAGTCTTGAATGACAAGCTTCAGACTTCTGGTCTACCTTCATTGAGTCCTTAAAATGATCTTTCCCAACCCAAGTTTGTTTGTGTTTTAGTTTAATTGGGGCATTTTAGTCATACATCTTAATGGGGTACAAGATGGTAGAGGCATACATGCACACATCATTCATTTACCCTTTCCCCAATTTATACCCCAATTCTTCCCCCTCCCTCCTCATATTTTTAAATATCATCTTCAGTCTGACAACTCTCAAATATGTATCTTCAGTTCTAGTCTCTTTCTTGATCTCCAGGTTTATAAACACAGCTTTCTACTAGTCATCATTACTTGAGTAAATAACGGTAACCTCAAGCAATGTTTCTAAAAGTGAAAAACTGATTTACCTTCCATTACCCATTAAACATGTTTCCTCTGAAGTCTTCTTCATCTCATTTAATGGAAATTTAAAGTCTTTGTTTGGTCTGCCCAAATCATTCCTGAATCTTCTCTTTCCCTTGTATTCTCATCAAGAAGACTTTCTAAAACTATGCAGAATCAAGATATTTTTTTAACACCATTAACATTATTACCTTTTTCAAGCCACTGTCTTATCTCACCTGGATTCTTTCCATACCCTACTAGTGTGTCTCTTTTCTACATCCTTGAAAAATTGTGATCTATTTTTATTTTCAAAGACTGAGTAATACTATCAATTTTAAATCCTTTAGTGACTCTCCAACTCACTTATAATAAAAGCCAGCATATTTACAATAACCTAGAAGGAAACACATGGTCTGGGCACTCTGATCTATGTCTTATCATGTCTTACCACTTGTGTCAGTTCAGTCTTCTCTGGTCACACTGGTAATGGATTCTCACTTCTCTAGTAGTGTGCCCTAACTTGGTTTAATGCACTCTGTTCATTCTACATGGAACACCCTTTCCCATAAAGAAATGGTAGTATGCTTGGCAAACTCTCATCTATATATAGCTTGTAACTTAGCTTTAGGAAGAAAGTTAAATACTTACTCATCTTTTGATAACTTGCTATTTTTTATTTTGTTTTAAACAAGAGAAAGCAAAAGTATTATTGAGTATACACAAATTGAAAGAAACTCACATATTCTCAATTGAGCCCTTGTCAAATTTTGTACATATACTTTGCAACATTTTTTGTAACACTATTTCTTAGTTTATTGGCATGCAAATATAAGAAGTAAATTTTAAAAGCCTGTATATATTTCTTGCAATCTAGGATTCATACACAAGTATTTTATAACAACTTGGGGAAATTTCAATCTGATGGAGAAAGCAAATGTCTTGTCACTAAACTGCTAAATCCAAATATTAAAAGTACATAATAAGTGGGGTGTGATGGTGCACACCTGTAACCCCAGTACTTGGGAAGCTAAGATAGGAGAAAAGCAGATTCAAATACAGCTTCCACAAGTACTGAGACTCTTATTGACCTAGTGAATCCCTGTTTCAAAATAAAAATAAAATAGCTGGGGATGTGACTCAGAGGTGGAGTCACACTGCTCCTGGGTTCAATCCCCAGTACACTCTCAAAAAATACCCAAAAGAGGTAAATTACATATAAATCAATGAGAAGAGATGAAATTTGAATATGTCTTTGATGAGTAGGAAGGATTTCAAGAAACAGAAATAACTGAGGAGCCAAGCAAGGTGGTGCACAGCCATAATCCCAGTAATTGAGAGGAAAATTACAGGTTCAAGGCCAGGCTCAGGCAATTAGTGAGGCTCTCAGAAACTTAGGGAGACCTTGTTTCCAAATAAAAATAAAATAATATGTGGCTGGGAATCTTGTTCAGAGGTAGAATGCCCCTGGGTTTAATCCCAAGCAACATATACACACACAAAGAAAGAAAAAAAAAACTGAAAAGTAAAGAAAGAAAAAAATTAAATAAAGACCAGGAACTAGAGTCCAAAAGAATATTTTGAAACATATTCCCAAGAATCTCCTAAAGATGAGTGCCCCTCACTCTTAGAACCCTGCGTTTGGCTTCGGCAATAAATAGATTTCAATTTATACCAAAGGTTGCATTTAAGATTTTTGAGCTCTTTTGAACTAAAAGCTACTGGAATACAACTATATTTCTAAATTTCCTTGAGTTTGAGTTTTAGGCACATATTACATATTCCTACTGACTCCATTAACACACTCTGAAAGCACACACACACATTCTCTCTCCTCTTCCCTTCCCCTCCCTTCTCTTCTCTTCTCTTCTCTTCTCTTCCCTTCCCCTCCCTTCTCTTCTCTTCTCTTCTCTTCTCTTCTCTTCTCTTCTCTTCTCTTCTCTTCTCTTCTCTTCTCCTCTCTCTCTCTCTCATAGAGAGACTGTGAAGGAGGTAGCATAGCTCTAAAAGAGTCCTTGATGTAGGAAATACATATATTTTACAGTCTTAGAAATCTAGCCAAGAGTTTCTCAAACCATGTTAAAAACAAATTCTACTGCTTGTAATGTTTCCTTTAAAAACCATATATATATATATATGTATATATATATATATATATATACATATATATATATGTATATATATATGTATATATATATCTTTATTTTGGAATAAATAAACTTTTAAATTTCAGTATAATCTTCCAATGTTTTTCAATATCTGTATTGACTCATGTAACCACTGCCATAATTGGAATACAAAATATTTCAATCATCCCCTCCATACACACCAGTTCCCTTCTGCTGTCTCTTTATAATGAAATACAAATCAAACCTTTAAACCCTGGCTGCCTGATATTCTGTTTTCTACCCAGATTTTCTTTCTTCAAAGAAAAAGTCACAGGAATACAATAATAAAATATGTAACATTTTGATACTGGCTTTCTCATTTGGCAAAATGTCCTTGAGATTCAGATATGTTGCTGGCTGTATATTTCAAGTGTTTTGTTTTTTCTCCTTTTTGTTGAGGAATTTTCTTTCTTTTTTTTTTTGCATTGTACATGTTAGTATATCCTTTCAATATTTAATGGATATGAAGGTTATTTCTATATAAGAGAAGTAATAATAAAGATGCTATAAATATTTGTACTGTAAATATTTGTACTGGGTAAACACTGTTTTCTTTTTTCTAGGGTAAATACTATATGACATACGTTAAATAAATATCTAATTTCATAAGACATGCCTGTGATTTTTTTTTTTTGCAGTGGCTGAGAATTCAAATTAGTATAGAGCCTGACATGGTGGTGCACACTTGTAATCCCCACCCTTGAGAGGCTGAGACAGGAGGATCACACAGGCTTGATTGGTGAGGCTCTCAGCAACTTAGTAAGACCCTGTTTCCAAACAAAATATAAAATAGGTCTGGGAGTATAGCCTGGAGATAGAAAGTCTCTGGGTTCCATTACCAGTACCACACACACACACACACAAAAAAAAATTAGTATAGCAGTTGATATTGTTTTTTCTCTCCAAATTATCCATTCTAGTAGTTCTGTAAGGCTAACTTAATGTTGTATTAGTCCACATTTTAATTTGATGTTGTCTATCTTTCTATGTGTTTATTTTCCATATGTGTATTATCTGAGTGTGTGTGTGTGTGTGTGTGTGTGTGTGTGTGTGTGTGGTACCTGGAATGGAACCCAGGGGGATCCAGCCCTATTTTTTATTCTTTAGTTTTGAAACAAGATCTCAGTAAGTTTCAGAGGGCCTCACTAAGTATCTGAGGCTGGCCTTGAACCTCCGATCCTCCTGTCTCAGCCTCTCAAGTACTGGGGTTACAGGCGTGTGCAACCACGCCTGGATGTTTATCGTCTTTGATGAAGAGTTTCTTTAAATATGTTATTCAATTTTATTGGTCTTTTGTTTACTTATTTTTGAAAGTTATGGATGATCCATATATTCTGAATGTAAATTCTCTGTTGAATATTTTATGGCAAATATTTTCTCCTAACTTATATCTTATCTTTTTATTTTCTTAAAAATATCTTTTACTGCTGGGTGTGGTGGTGCACGCTTGTAATCCCTGCCCTTGGGAGGCAGAGACAGGAGGATCTCGCAGGTTCGAAGCCAGCCATACTGGCTTAAGAGACCCTGTTTCCAAATTAAAAAAATATAAAATTGATAAAATTGGTCTGGGAGTGTAGTGCGGAGGTAGAAGGGCTTCCAGGAACCCTAGTACCACCAAAAAAAAAAAAAAATCTTTTACAGAACAAATTTTTGAATCTTGATGAAGTTCAAACAACTTTTCCAATGTGTCATTCTTATAGCATTATATTAAAAACTCTTAACCCAACATCAATTTTTTATTATTTCTCTAAAAATTTATATTTTATATTTTAATTTGGATCATCCTGGAGATCATATTAGTATAAAAGGAGAAATACAGATTTTGTCTTTTCTTGTTTTATTTTTGTTATTGTTGTTCTTACAAGTAAATGATAAATTATCTGAACATATTTTTTTTCAAAATAGAAATAAGAAACCCATTCTCTATTCAATAGTTTTTGTACCTTCTTTCAGAAATCAATTGACCTTATTTATGTGGATCTATTTTAGAGCTTTTTATTCTGTTCCATTGATCTATACGTCAGGCCATTCATTTTTATCAAACTTATTTTCATTACTTAAAAGAAGACTAGGCCCAGTATAGTAGATAACAGGACAATTTTCCTTTTTACAACAAATCTCTTTGGCACTTAAAGGTCTGCTTAATGTTCTCTTGGCTTGGTTACACAGCATAAGTCCTCAAAGACATGATAAGTCTTTTTAATCTCTATAAATGATGTTATATACAAATATAGCTTTCAACAAAGATAAATATTAATATTAAAATTTCTGGCATAAGTGCCTGATATCTAATTCCAAATACTCTCCTTAAATATTTGAAGAGTTTTAGATAATAAATCTAGCAGGGTGAAAATAAATGGAGCATTTTAAACCAATGTATACCATCCTTTCTTGAGTCTCTAATCAAAATATGAGAATTCTTTTCTTTAATCTTTTCATTGCTAAGCCAAAATAAAACTCTCTGAAATTATTATAAATTTTATGGGGTAGTGGAATTATTTGTATCTTTGATTATCTTAATTGAAATTTGTTTTGACACAGGGCTCTTTAAATTCTTATAGGAAATCCTAGAACAGATGTATTTGTGCTGTAGAAAGACAAGGTGACATGACTTTGCTTAGATTTGCAAATATTATCTTCTAGTTTATAGTTCAGGATTTATTTGTGATTTGAAGGCATAGGCAGACTCATTTGCAGGATATAAGATTAAAGTTAGAAAGGAAAGTAGCCAAAAAATAATTTTTAGAAATAGTTTTGCAAGCCTCCAGTTTCTCTCTCTCCTAGGTTTCTCAAGTTTCATATCCCCTTCTATGATACCAGGCACTGTTCCAAGCCATAAACACAGATGAAGAGATTTAACCCTCTCATCTGAAGAAGGCAAGTTCATTAATATCACCTTTGTAGAGATGAGCTGAATGAAGCAGTAAAGTTAATTTGACCAAGGTTATACTTCAAGAAAGTAGTAGAGATATAATCCAAACTCGTGCTCACCAGATGCTAGGGTCTATGCTCTTCATATGAACTTTATACTGCTAGACCTTTGTATACAAAGGTAAAGCAGTATGAAACTATAATAAAGAATCATAAATCAATGGAACTGTCACCCAAACTTTATATAGTATGTGATGATAAAGTAATAGAATATATGTATTTGAATATTAAACTGTCATATTCGAATAACAAAATATAAAATTATATATATCAGCAACTATATTTAATTGAAAACAATTTTATAATCTGTGCATTTTTTTCTTTCTCTCTGTTAGTGTTCATCTTTTAAGATCCCTTTTTTTTTCCTGAAATTTCTTCTTCTTGCATCCTAAAGCAAAAGATGAAGAATAAGTTAAAGCCTAAAATCTAGGACAAATATAGAATATGTATGAAATTAAACTTGAGGAAAGCATTTATGAAAATAATTTAAAAAGATAGAAATAATATTTTACAGGAATCATGTTTAATTGTGATGAACAACGTGGTTGGAAAATTACTTAGGTCATCAGGGTATAGTATCAAAATAAATAAGCTGTACTTTGACATCAATAAATGTCATTGTTTCCAGAATGAGTCAAGAATCTGTTAGACAAAATTATGATACAGGAGATCTGTGGAGCTCAAATGAGTTGATCAAACTTCTGAAATAACACTTCTTTTCCCCCGAAATAAAGAATAAGAGAAAAGAGAGTAATAACAAACATGTATTTTTTTACACTTTGAAACAGATATAAACGGAGAGAGGAACCTGAGGCCTGAAGTCGCATGACAACATGATAATTGACTATTTTTACTGGAGCTCGCAGTACATTCTTTCACTGATTTTTCTCACCTAAAGGAGAGAAATAGAAATGTTTTAGCACCCAAACTCACCCACTCCATAAACACATTTTTCCACTATCAATGAAGAATGAGATTCACATAATGGATATTTCTCAGGGCTGAAGTGCATACATTTAGAAATGTGTATTTTACCTGTGTGGAAAACATTGTGAAATAAATCAAACAGTGCCAATAAAATGACTATAAAACTGAGGCCAAGAGCCAGATAAAGAATTCAGTGAGGCAATAAAGACACAGACTGAATAAAATCAAGGAGTGAAAAGAATTAGCTGCAAGCTTGGTCACAAATATCAAGTAATGGCGATAAGTGAAAGACACCAAGAAGAGATATACAATGCACAAAGATGCGAAATTAATTCCAGGCAAATGCCATGGAAATGGGGTTATCTACTTCCACAGCAACAGAATCCAATTCTAAGAATTGGCTAAGTATATTTACCTGTGGCTCAGGTAGACACAAACAGATGTGTAAAGCACCTTGGATTCCATAATCCAGTTTTGTATCTTTAATTGATGAGAAGCTACATAACAGAAGTTTTTTAATCCAACTGTGTTAGCCTACCTGTAATATGTCACCATAATTGTGTGGATAAGCTTAAAATTCCTGAATAATTTTAAAATAATTGTGAAATTGGTAATGAAAACAGTCTGTAGTGTTAATAGCATCTTAACAACTTCAGAAATGGTCGGTATGCTTTTTAAAGTATATACATTCAAGGTAATCTTACAGATTAGTCATATTAATTAAACTGAAATGGCTGATTAATGGTAGACTTGTCACTAATTAAGGTGAAATATGTTCATGTATTATTTAGTTTCTAAATTATTAGAATAAGTGAAAATAGTGGTTTTACTGAATTCAAAGAAATGTTTAAAAGGTAGAAATTAAACTTATAGGGGTCTACCTTACCAGATATTCAAATTCCTTGAAGTAATCAAATATGTTACATTTGTAAATGTACTTTTAAATGTTTGAGCAAATGTAATGAACTAAAATATAAGTGAGGCTATTTTCTTAATAGTTGTTAGTATATTAAATATGAATTTATTTAGCTGTAATCAAAATGAAGGTAATTATTTTATAAATTCACATTTATAAAAGAAAAAGAAAAAATTAAGATGAATTTAGGAACTTAAGAAAATATCATTTTAGAGAATTTCCCTCTTGCCCCTTCCATCCCCCTCAATTAGGTTGTCTTATTTGCTTATCTATGGTTTTTCCTTCTTCATCTAGAGTTTGACCCTCTTTCACCCTAGCTTTCATATATTAGGGAGAACATATGATTTTTTTGCCTTTTGTGATTGACTAATTTCACCTAGCATATTGTTCTCCAGTTCCATCTACTTCCCCACAAATGACATAATTTTAGGAGGAGGGAGGGAATGGAGTGGGAATTCAGGAATGGTTCAATGAGCAATGTGCACAGGTATGCCTCTACAATCTTGTACTCCATTAAGATGTATGACTACAATACATCAATAAATTAAAAATAAAGATACTGAATACTAAAAAAGAAAAGTATAGTTTTAGAATTTATAATGGTGATAGATTAAATATTAATTTCAAACATAGTTGTCAATAAATATTATTTTCTTATACAAGAGATTTCTTCAGACATTAAAATCTTAAATACTCACATAGTATACTATATTAAATAGAAGACAAAATACATGCACACATCACCCAATTAGCCCTTACTCAATTGTAATTTTGAGCACCAATTATTTTATTCTTTAGTAATAGTAATATAAATTTCTTTGGATTTTTGACACCACACTAAATCGACTCAAAGTCTTTCCTTTGTTTAAGGAAAGAAAATCTGGTTCCACCTCCTTACTAGTGGCTGGCATTTCTCAATTTATATTTTTAAGAAATATTTTCTTAATTTATTTTACCTAGTTCTAAAAGTAATTTGATACAATCTACTGGTAGGAGGAGGCAGATATTTGGAGATTACAAAGTGATGAGACTTGTTGTATCATATGGTTTCACTTTCCAAATAATCAAATGGGCTTAGATTATGTGATTGAATGTCAATCCCATCCATAATTAACTCTATGTTCTGGGGTAACTCTTTTCTTAAAAAGCAAACAAACAAAAATAGCTCCAGGTAACATGACACTCAAAAGTGCTTGGAGTGAAAGATAAAGGGGAAACTGGAGAAAAAATGAGCAGAGAGATCAACAGTTGCAAAACAACATAGACAGCAGGTGTGAAACATTCATTGTGAGCTGGAATTAAACTCAAAAGAAACGTTGACCATGTAAATTGCTATTAAGCTTCTCCTGTAGGGGTTAAGATTCCTGCTTTTGAGTGTTTGTTTTAGCAGTATAAAGCCTTTTGAGCTCTTTGTGGATTCTGAATATTAGCTCTCTATCAGAGTGGTGGCTGGTAAGGAGCCAATCTAATTCTCCATCAACAGATGAATGGATTGAAAACTTATGAGAGATCCGGGCCCCTGGCCCCGACCCTGGGCAGGTGGGCAGGCTCTGGCAGGGCGCCCCTGGGTGACCCCCCTCTCCACCCAGAAGGACCCCGTTGTCTGGGCCCCTGCCCCGACCCTGGGCAGGTGGGCAGGTGCTGGCGGGGCACCTCTAGGCAAACCCCTCTCTACCTGGAAGGACCCTGTAAAAAAGGAAAAGAAAAAGAAAAAAGGAAAATATCGGAGAGGGGTCAAGGAGGTGGCAGATGCCAGGATACTGGAGATGCAGACAAAACTTATCCAAATGAACTGGAATTATTGGAAAAATTTCCTGCTAAGGAGGACTGCTTCTTCTCTACATTGTTACGAATCTTGGACATCACCTGTAAGGAGAGAGACTTTAACGGAGACCAAGGAGAAAGGCGGTGCTGAAAGCAGTCTCCGCGTTGGCGGTGAAGAATTGTATTCAGGAGAAGCAGAAATCGGAGCCTACCAACCTTATTATTATTATTTTTTTTTTTTTTGGAGAAATTACGCACCCTCGAGAATGTGGGACAAATAGTTGGGCGAAGTGGGTGTTCAGATTAGAGGCTGCTGAGGGGTGAGGCCGGCGACGGACGTAGCAAAGCTGGGATCAGAGCCTGCCGTGAGGCAAGGCCACTATTGAGGCCTCCGAAGACGGGATCAGAGCCTGCTGAGGAGTTAGGCCGGTGCTAGGGCCAGCGTGGCCGGGATTGGAGCCTGCCATGAAGCAAGGCCGGTGCTGGGGACTCCGAGGCCGGGATCGGAGCCTGCCGAGGGTTCAGGCCAGTGCCAGGAGCAGCGTGGTCAGAATCGAAGCCTGCCGTGAGGCAAGGCCGGTGCTGGGCCCTCTGAGGCCGGGATCAGAGCCTGCCAAGGGGTTAGGCTGGTGTTGGGGCCAACGGCCGGCATTGGAGCCTTCTGTGAGGCAAGGCCATTATTGAGGCCTCCGAGGCCAGGATCAGAGCCTGCTGAGGGGTTAGGATGGTGCTGGGGCCAGCAAAGCCGGGATTGGGGCCTGCCATGAGGCAAGGCCGATGCTGGGGCCTCCGAGGCCGGGATCAAAGCCTGCTGAGGGGTTAGGCCAGTGCTGGGGCCACTGGCCGGCATCGGAGCCTTCCGTGAGGCAAAGCCGCTATTGAGGCCTCTGAGGCTGGGATCGGAGCCTGCCGAGGGGTTAGGCCGGTGCTGGGGCCAGCGAGGCCGAGATCGGAGACTGCAGTGAGCAAGGCTGGTGCTGGGGCCTCCGAGGCCAGGGTTGGAGCCTGCCGAGGGGTTAGGCTGGTGCCAGGGCCAGCAAAGCCAGGATCGGAGCCTGCCATGAGGCAAGGCCGGTGCCGGGGCCTCCGCAGCTGGGATCGGAGCCTGCCGAGGGGTTAGGCTGGTGCCGGGGCCAACGGCTGGCATCGGAGCCTTCCGTGAGGCAAGGCTATTATTGAGGCCTCCGAGGCCAGGATCGGAGCCTGCCAAGGGGTTAGGCCAGTGCCGGAGCCACTGGCCAGCATCGGAGCTTTCTGTGAGGCAAGGCCGCTACTGAGGCCTCTGAGGCTGGGATCAGAGCCTGCCGAGGGGTTAGGCCGGTGCTGGGACAGCAAGGCCAGGATCGGAGCCTGCCATGAGGCGAAGTTGATGCTGGGGCCTCCGAGGCCGGGATCAAAGCCTGCTGAGTGGTTAAGCCGGTGCTGGGGCCAGCAAGGCCGGGATTGGAGCCTGCTGTGAGGCAAGGCCGGTGCTGGGGCCTCCGAGACCAGGATCGGAGCCTGCCGAGAGGTCAGGCCAATGCCAGGGCCAGCGTGGCTGGGATCAGAGCCTGCCGTGAGGCAAGGCTGGTGCTGGGGCCTCCGAGGCCAGGATTGGAGCCTGCCGAGGTGTTAGGCCGGTGCTGGGGCCAACGGCCGGCATCGGAGCCTTCTGTGAGGCAATGCCATTATTCAGGCCTCCGAGGCCGGGATCGGAGCCTGCTGAAGGGTTAGGCCAGTGCTGGGCCAGCGAGGCCAGGATCGGAGCCCACCATGAGGTAAGGCCTATGCTGGGGCCTCCGAGGCCAGGATCAGAGCCTGCTGAGGGGTTAGGCCGGTGCTGGGACCACGGGCCGGCATCGGAGCCTTCCGTGAGGCAAGACCGCTACTGAGACCTCCGAGGCCTGGATCGGAGCCTGCCAAGGGGTTAGGCAGAAGCTGAAGTTAATCACCAAACAAGCATGGGATTGAGGGAGGGGGAGGGAATGGGATGGAGTCTGGATGCGGGCTAATTGGATGATGTGTGCTTGTATATCCTCTCAAGTGTTATATTCCAATGTGATGTATGATTACAATGCACCAATAAAAATAAACTTAAAAAAAAGAAAAATTATGAGAAATACACACAATGAAATTCTACTCAACAATAAAGAAAAACAAAATCATGTCGTTTGCAAGAAGATGTAAAGACCTGGAGAACATTCTGTTAAGTGATATAAGACAACCACACAAAGAGAAGGGATATATGTTATCTCTAATATGCCCAAACTAGGGAGTACTGGAAATACCACAGTTACTCCAGATAATGGAGAGGAAACCTCAGCAAAGTTAGGATGGAAGGGTAGGAGAGGAAGAAGGCTGAGGTTGAGTAATGGAGGAGCTACATTTAAACTGTAAAAGCATGAATGTAGCAAGGTCAACCTGGATACTCATTGTTGAGAGGGGGAAAAGCGGAAGCTGTGGGGGTGCACCAAGCACTATCTGAAGTATGCTATTTTTAATATGATCCGCATAAAAATAAAAATGAAAAGTAACTCTTTTTGGAGCAGGAAAAGCTTTTTTAAGCAAACCTGGTATACAGAAAGACAAAGAAACGAACAGGTAATATGCACAAAAGGCATAAATAGTGCTTTTCAATTCCACAAAATTAGGAATTTGAAAGTCTCTACCTATACTTACATAGATATATACATATATATGTATATATATCTGTGTCACTATGTCAAATAGATGAAAATTAAAATACCGTGAAAAGTGTTCCCTAAAACATTAACAATTCAAAGACACAGTATTCAATTAATGCTTTTGTTACTGTGGTGTAAGTAAGAAAAAATGTTTTTGTCATTTCTTTTTTTTTTTTTTTTTTTTTTGGTGGTACTAGGGTTCCTAGAAACCCTTCTACCTCTGGGCTACACTCACAGACCTATTATTTTATATTTTTATTTGGAAACAGGGTCTCTTAAGCCAGCAAGGCTGGCTTTGAACCTGCATGATCCTCCTGTCTCTGCCTCCCAAACACAGGGATTACAAGCATGAGTCACCACGCCTGGCTAGTTTATGTCATTTCTATATTCTACTGTATAATACACCCAGTAGTTTTCTTTCATGTGAATTATCACTGCTATGAATGTATGTATATTAGAAATTAATCCACTTATCACTAAATACAACCTTTAACATTATAGGCTGTTCTTTGCCACTCTGTATGTCCTCTAGTCTAAAGTTGGCTTTATTGGATATCAAAAATCACCCAAGTCTTGTGCTTTATGCAAAATATGATTTCAGGTTAATTAATTTTAAGAATACACAAAGACCAGAAAACCTTATTTAAATTTTAAAGGCTAAACATTAAATTTCTTTCAAATTTGAGCTTTTGTACACTCCCCTCCTAGTTGAACTGCTCATGATTTGCCACCAAACTCCCCACAAAACATGGAGTGATATTGGGTTCCTCAGCTATCAGAGCTATTAGAAGGTTATTCTCTTTCTGCCTTATTTTCTCTTTCAGTGTTGGTGAAACTGTGTCATTCTTATTTCGGTTTTGGTTTGACCACAAGCACACAGGAATAGTAAATAGTTCAGTATTAATAGTAAATAGTTTCATCATATAATTTTTTAAATTTATTTTTATTGGTGCATTGTAATCATACATCACATTGGAATATAAGACTTGAGAGGATATACAAGCACACATCATCCAATTAGCCCGCATCCAGTCCCCATCCCATTCCCTCCCCCTCCCTCTATCCCATGGTTGTTTGATGATTAACTTTGATACATATGTTTATGTACCTCCTGCTTTTTAAAGAGGCTCCATCCTCCCCTATTCCATACCCTCTGATTGGTCACCTTAATTGCTTCACTATAGGGCCCTTTCTATAGCTTGACCACTTCCTGTTGCCCATTTCCTCCTAGTTATTGCTGATTAGGGGAAACATCTGGTTTTAATTTTCTGTGATATTTCTCTGTGCATGCCACGTTGCAAATACCGATCCCACTCTTGACGGCCCCAGTTGTGGCCTGGCTACCCGGTGGACTGATCAGACCTCGCTGGCTCAAGCAGCGGCCTTGCCTCATGGGAGACCCCGGTTCTGGCCTCGCTGGCCCCGACACTGGCCTAACCCCTCAGCTGGCTTCGATCCTGGCCACACTGGCCCTGGCACTGGCTTGACTCCTTGGCAGACTCCGATCCCAGCCTTGAAAGCCCCAGCACCGTCCTTGCCTCACAGCAGGTTCCGATCCCGGCCTCATTGGCCCCGGCACCGGCCTAAGCCCTTGGCAGGCTCCGATCCCGGCCTCGGAGGCCCCAGCACCAGCCTTGCCTCACGGCAGGCTCTGATCCCGGCCTCGCTTGCCCCAGCACCGGCCTAACCCCTCGGCAGGCTCCGATCCCGGCCTCAGTGGCCTCAATAGCGGCTTTGCCTCACGGAAGGCTCTGATGCTGGCCATTGGCTCCGGCACCGGCCTAACCCCTCGGCAGGCTTCGATCCCGGCCTCGGAGGCCCCAGCACCAGCCTTGCCTCATGGCAGGCTCCGATCCCGCCATCGCTGGCCCCGGCACCGGCCTAACCCCTCAGCAGGCTCTGATCCCGGCCTCAGAGGCCTCAATAATGGCCTTGCCTCACGGAAGGCTCTGAGGCCGGCTCTTGGCCCCGGCATCGGCCTAACACCTTGGCAGGCTCCAATCCCGGTCTCGGAGGCCTCAGTACTGGCCTTGCCTCACAGCAGGCACCGATCCCAGCTTTGCTGTGTCCGTCTCCGGCCTCACCTCTCGGCAGGCTCTAATCTGAGCACCCTCTTCACCCATTTGACCCACGTTTTCGAGGGTGCATGGTGGTTATAGTGTTCTGTCTCTGGGGTCATTACTTCAAAAGTTCCAGGTGTAATGTATCAGATGTCTGCCTCCCCTGAGTACTGGACACTCCCATTGCCACTGCCTCCACCATTTCAAATATTTCCCAAGCTCTTTTTCCACTCTGAATGTTGTCCAATCTTCCTAAGCATGCGCAATGGTAGCATTCAACATTTGGTGTAATTTCTCCAAAAAAAAATAAGGTTGGTAGGCTCCGATTTCTGCTTCTCCTGAATACAATTCTCCACTGCCAACACAGAGACCACTTTCAGCACCGCCTTTCTCCTTGGTCTCCGCTAAAGTCTCTCTCCTTACAGATGATGCCAAAGATTCTTAACAATGTAGAGAAGAAGCAGCCCTCCTTAGCGGGAAATTTTTCCAGTAATTCCAGTTCATTTGGATAAGTTTTTTCTGCATCTCCAGTATCCTGGCATCTGCCATCTCCTTGACCCCTCTCCAATATTTTCCATTTTTCTTTTTCTTTTCCTTTTTTACAGGGTCCTTCCAGGTGGAGAGGGGTTCGCCTAGGGGCACCCCGCCAGCGCCTGCCCACCTGCCCAGGGTCGAGGCAGGGGCCTGGACCAGGAATCCTTTCCTCCAGGTGGAGAGGGGGTTCGCCTAGGGGTGCCCCACCAGCACCTGCCCACCAACCCAGGGTCAGGGGCCCAGGGGCCCGGACCACGGGGTCCTTCTGGGTGGAGAGGGGGTTCGCCTAGGGGTGCCCCACCAGCGCCTGCCCACCCGCTCAGGATTGGGTCCCAGGGGCCTCATCATATAATTTTATTGAAGATATTTTCTGTGGTATTTCAGACATGACTAACTTAGTAAATGTACCTATTTTGTAAAGAGATTCTGGTCTATTTAAAAAAGGAGGCCAACAGCTGCCATGCAACATGATATTCATACTTTTAACTATGAAACACATACAAAATTTGATTAAAAGTGAAGGAAAATAAAAAGCTTACTTGTTCACAAGTGTTTATACCACTAAAAGATATACAGATAGAGTAAAATTTAGAACTGTTTTATATTCATATTAAAGTATTCAAGTTTCATTGTATTTGTATATAGTTTAGTAGTATACACACCTGTGATCAAGAGAAAGTTAGTTTTATTAAAGTGTTCAAAAACAAACCCTCATAATTGTGATGGATATGTCAACACAGATCAGAAGTTGAATATTTTCATACTCCCTGATAGGTTGGCTCCCCCCCACTTCCCCCCATGTGGCACCACATTGGGGACAGGAGTCGGAACCCTGGAAGCCAGAAGAAGAGATATCGGGAGAATCCAGGTGCCTCAAGACCCCAGACATTGCAAGGCAGACTCCAGGCATCACGAGGTTGAGAGAATAGCTGTTCCAACACTGTTAGCCCCACCCCGAACCCCCACTTAAAACACAGGTACTTCTGCCCTCCCACGTGTGACTCAGCCGGCTGACCAGTACTATGCATGATTCTCTGGACACGTGGCTCGTTGGTCCCTTTCTCCAAGGCCGGCTGACTCCCCGGAGGTGTTGGGTTCTTGATTAAAGCCATTGTTAATAGCCTGGGGATTATTCTGATGTCCATTTAACACAAGACTGAATAGTCTATTAGCTTCTCATCATTTCTGGTTTCTAAAATTTCATTTAAATAGCTTCACTAGTGTATCTAAGAAAATAGGAACACACCTGATTTGCATGAGAGACCATGGGCTAATCTATCCCTCTGCTCCATCAAACAGTTTTTACATTATGTAAAATTTTCAAAGTTGATATAATGATGAGTGAGAAAAGTAACACTTAATTTTGAATAAGTAGTCTGGATTATGTAGATTATAACATGAACTAAAATATCAAACTGCATTACTAAAAACACATGACAACACACAAAGATCCTTAAATTAGCTTAATATGTGCCAATGAACAGTAACTAGAAAGCAATTTACCAAAACATGTACTTTAAACCAGAACCTGGGATTTGCTTATTTAATCTTCATTTTTATAGTCCCTAAACTCCTCCTTACTCACAATACAAGGCCATTCATCTAAAAAATGGCATATGTGACTTAACTCCGCTATGCTGTGATCATGGGCAGTGGGACTGAGCTACAGTTAAAAGATTATTTTTTTAATCATTTGAAATGCATTTAGATTCACAGAATACAGCTAGAAATGGATTATGTGGAATTCTAAGAAAAGCCTAGATTATTCTCTTCCTGGCATTTAATAAAAAGTAAGGTGAATTGAATTTCAACTTGAGTACTGTAAACCACAACACGCAGACCTCATCTATCTTTGCTTTCAAAGATCCTTGTTAGAAGAATCACAGTGTTTAGATTTGGAAAGCCTGCTGAAGCTTTCCTATCTGGCCTAAGTGACCAATTTTGACATTTCCTCTAGGGAAATGCTATACATAGGATTTGATAGAGGAATTTGATTTTGGGCTTTCCCCAAAAGCATTAAGAAGACAGATTTTCAGTGTAGACCAAAGAGGCACAGAGAAAAATCAAGAAGAAAATTAACTATAGTTTGGGCAATCAGGATAGAGTCAGGATATGTAAACTGAAAATGATCTCATCATTCCAGACCACAAAAATGTCATTTCTATTTCCAGAAACATGTGCATTATCATGGAAAGATACCCTAGAAGTCCACAGTACACTCCTTCCCAATTCAACCAACTTTCCTAAAGATGTATTTTTAAATGAGCAACGATATTCTTACTATAAATGAACTAAGCATAAATAAGAAAAGTGCTTTAACTTAAAATCAAGAGCATATGGGTTATTAGTTCATGAATTACAACCTATGAAGACAATAATAAAACTAATATGAGCAAGTTTATGTCAGAGACAATGGTAAAACTCCAGTTAATATGTTAGAATTCAATCTCTTCAATAGTACTTGAAAAATAGCAAATATGGGAGGAACTGATTAAAATGCACATAGTTCTTACATACAGATAAAACTCAAGCTTCATACATCTAATGAAACCATCATATTGACTAATTTTAATCAGAAACCATGAAAAATTATCAGAATTAATTTCAAAATATCATTGGCATCATTTTTTATTTAACCCCCCTTTTGTTGGTATGTAAAAGACACACGGCTAAGTACTAGAACCCTAACTAGCATTCGTGATTCTATCTTGAACACATTAGAACGAGACTAAAGATCTTTGAAGACTTTATATCTTCAATTCATTTTTTGAGTCCTCAGTCTTATATTTCCTGCATCTGCTTAAATGAACAAGGCCCTGTGATGGTCTGAACATTTGTAGCTTTCTAAATTCAGAGGTTGACTTTCTAAATCCCCAAGTGATGGTATTAATAGGTGGACCTTTGGGATAGTAATTAGGTCTCAAAGGTTCCTTTCTCCTAAATAGGATTGGTGTTCTTATGAGAAGCTGAAAAGGCTGAAACAGGAGTATTGCTGGTTCAAGACCAATTTCTGCAACTTAGTGTGACCCTGTTTCAAAATTAAAAAAAAAATAAAATGGGCTAGTGGTGCTTCTCAGCAGTAAAGGACCCCTGGGTTCCAACCTCAGAACTGCACAAAAGAGAAACTGAAAAGATCAGAATTGACCCTCTCCCACTCTATGGAGACAAAGCAGAAAGCCACCACTTCTTTGAACCAAGAAATTGGCCATACCAGGCACTAGATCTTCTCACCACTTGATCTTAGAATCCTGTCTCCAGAGCTCTGAGCAATAATCTTCTGTTGTTCATCAGCTACCTAGTTCATGATATTTTGTTATAGTAAAGTAAATAGACTAAAATCTTTACATTTACTCTTTTCAAAACTTAAATTCAATTGTCTTTTCTTTTAGTATAAAACTCTTTCCTCTCCTGTATTATCTCTTATAGTTGAAATTTTCTCATTGAATGCTTCTCTATATTAGCTCTTTGACTTCTCATTCACCATTTGGTGTCCTGAAGAGAATGTAAAGTTTCGTATGAGTCACCAGCTTGTCACATAGCAAGATAATTCTGTTATTTCTCCCCTCAAAAATCCGTAATAAAATGTGAAACTGTTCTTTTAGATGAAATAAAATAAACAATAGAAGAGAGTAAAAGACAAAGAAATAACTTTCACAGCCACTGATTATATTCCATTAATATGTTGATTTTCATTTGTTTGTTTTACTTTTGCTTTGTTTCTTTTTTACTGATCCTGGAAGTTATTTCAATAACCATATGTGAAATGTTTCTATATCTATCTGTAATTTTAAAAAATTTTATTGGTGAATTGTATCTATACATCTTAATGAGATTAAAAACTTGTGTAGACATACATGCACAATTGGTCCAGTTAGCCCCTACCCAATCTCCACCCCTTTCCTCCCCACCCCTCCTTCCCATGCTTGGTTGACATCTATATGTTTGTTTAAGTACATCATGTGCTTTAGAGAGTTTCCTTCTCCCCCTTCCCATCCCCTCTGTTAGGTTGCCTTATTTGTTCCTCTATAGGATCTCCCCTTTCATCTAGAGTTCCTCCTATGACCCATTTCTCCTTAGCTTTCTCATATTAGGGAAAGCATCCAATTTCTTATTTTTTGTGACTTACTAATCTCACTTAGCATCTCTTCCAGTTCCATCCATTTCCCTGTAAATGATGTAATTGTATTTCTTTAATGGCTGAGTAAAATTCCATTGTGTTCATATCCCACAGTTTTGTAATACATTCATCTGTTGATGGATATCTTGGCTGGTTCAATAGTTTGGCTATGGTGAATTGTGCAGCTATGAACATAGATACACATGCATTAGGCTGGTAGTTTGGTTTTCTTTCATTTGGGTAGATACCCAGAAGTAGTATTGCTGGATCAAATGGCAAATTTGTTCCCATTCTTCTGAGGCTCCTCCATACTGTGGTTGCACTAACTTGCAATCCCACCAACAATGTTTTAGAGTTTCCACTTCTCCACATCCTCACCAGCATTTGTTGTTGTTTGTGTTTTGAATGATTTCCATTATAGTTAGAGTTAGGTGAAATCTCAGGGTAGTTTTGATTTGCATCTCTCTCAGAAACAAATCCACACACTTACAGCCAATTGATTTTTGACAAAGGCGCCAAAAATATACACTGGAAGAAAGATAGTCTGTTCAACAAAAGGTGTTGGAAAAACTGGTTAACCATATGCAAAAAAATGGAAATAAATCCCACTTTCTCACTCTGCACAAGAGTCAATTCAAGATGAATCAGACTTGGAAATTAGACCAGAGACCTTGAGGCTACTTGAAGAGGATATAGGTCCAACACTGCTCAACAAGACTCCCAAGACACAAGAAACTAAAAGGTGAATCAATACATGGGATTGCATGAAACTGAAGAGCTTATGTTCAGCAAAGAAAACTATCAAGAACCTCAGCCAAGAGCCAACAGAATGGGAGAAGATTTTTGCCACCTAGTCCTCTGATAGAGGACTAATATCTAGAATATACAGAGAACTCAAGAAACTCAACACTAAAAATAACAAATAATTCAATCAAAAATGGGCAAGTGCGAGGGGTTAGGCCGGTGCTGGAGCCAGCGAGGCCAGCATCGGGGCCTGCCATGAGGCATGACCAGTGCTGGGGCCTCCAAGGCCGGGATCGGAGCCTGCCGAGGGGTTAGGCTGGTGCTGGGGCCAGCGAGGCCGGCATCGGAGCCTGCCTTGAGGCAAAGCCGGTACTGGGGCCTCCGAGGCCAGGATAAGAGCCTGCTGAGGGGTTAGGCCGGTGCTGGGGCCAGCGAGGCCAGCATTGGAGCCTGCCGTAAGGCAAGGCTGGTGCTGGGGCCTCCGAGGCCGGCATCAGCCTGCCTTGAGGCAAGGCCGGTACTGGGGCCTCCGAGGCCAGGATAAGAGCCTGCCGAGAGGTTAGGCCGGTGCTGGGGCCAGCGAGGCCGGCATCGGAGCCTGCCTCGAGGCAAGGTCGGTACTGGGGCCTCCGAGGCCAGGATAAGAGCCTGCTGAGGGGTTAGGCCAGTGCTGGGGCCAGCGAGGCCGGCATCGGAGCCTGCCGTAAGGCAAGGCTGGTGCTGGGGCCTCCGAGGCCGGCATCAGCCTGCCGTGAGGCAAGGCCGGTACTGGGACCTCGAGGCCAGGATAAGAGCCTGCCGAGGGGTTAGGCCGGTGCTGGGGACAACGAGGTTGGCATCAGAGCCTGCCGTGAGGCTAGGCCGGTGCTCGGGCCTCCGAGGCTGGGATTGGAATCCTGCCAAGGGGTTAGACTGGTGCAGGGGCCAATGGCCAGCATCGTAGCCTGGCGTGAGGCAAGTTCACTCCTGCGGCCTCCAAGGCCGGGACCAAAGCCAGCTTAGGGGTTAGACCAGTGCAGGGGCCAGCGAGACCAGAACTGGGGCCTCCCATGAGGCAAGGCCGCTGCTTGAGCCAGCGAGGTCTGGATCAGTCCACTGAGTAGCCAGGCCACTACTGGGACCATCAAGAGTGGGATCGGTACTTGCAACGCAGCATGCACAGAGAAATATCGCAGAAAATATAAATCAGACGCTTCTCTTAATTAGCAATAACTAGGAGGAAAAGGGCAACAGGAAGAGGTTGAGCTATAGAAAGGGCCCTATAGTGAAGCAACTAATGTGACCAATCAGAGGGTATGTAATGCTGGAGGACGGAGCCTCTTTAAAACGCAGGAGGTACATAAACAAATGTATCAAAGTAAATCACCAAAGAAGCGTGGGATGGAGGGAGGGGGACGGAATGGGATGGGGGCTGGAGGAGGGCTAATTGGATGATGTGTGCTTGTATATCCTCTCAAGTCTTGTACTCCAATGTGATTGATATATGACTACAATGCACAAATTTGAAAAATAAATTAATAAAAAAAATTTAAAAAAAGAATAAATAATTAGAAAGCAGATGACCTCGGAGGCCATGGCACCGACCTCACCTCACGGCAGGTTCCTATCCTGACCTCGCTGGCCCCTGGAATCAGCCTCACCCCACGGCAGGCTTTGATCCCAGCCTCACAGGCTTTGGCACTTGCCTCGCCACCCAGCAGTCTTCTAACCCGGCCTCAGATGCCGGGATCACAGCCTGTCGTGCAGCAAGGCCAGTTCCGGGACCAGCCTGGAGCCTGCAGTGTGGTGAGGCTGGTGGCAGGGCTTGAGAGGCCGGGATTGGAACCTGCAGTGAGGCATCCACAGGGAAATATCACCAAAAAAAAAAAAAAAAAGAGAGAGAAAAAAACAGATGCTTTCCCTAATATGCAAAAACTAGGGAGAAATGGGTAATAGGAGAAACCCTAGTTGAAGAAGGGGCCCTATAAAGTAGCAATTAAGATGACCTGTCTGAGGGGATGGAAGGGGGAAGATGGAAACTCTTTAAAGCACATGATGTATTTAAACAGATATGTCAAAGTCAATCACTAAATCAAGCATGGGATCGAGGGAGGAGGAGGCAATGGGATGGGGATCGGGTAAAAGCTAATTGGTGATGTGTGCTTGTTTATCCTCACAAGTCTTGTATTCCATTGAGATGTTTGACTACAATGCACCAATAAAATATATTTAAAATAAAAAAAAATAAAATAAATAAAAAAATGGGCAAGTGAACTAAATAGACAATTCACAAAAAGAAGAAATTCAAATGGCTAAAAAGTTCATGAAAAAATGCTCAACATCATTGGTAATCAGAGAGATGCAAATCAAAACTATCCTGAGTTTTTATCTGTGATTTTCAATTCAATCCAATATTTTGTGCCTGAAATAAACTTATAACTGCTATTACTCAATTTTTCTTTTTGTTTTTCTTGTTGGCTATTCTTATTAAATTGTGCAAAATTTTACTCTCAGCTTTCCTATTCCTTATCTTCATAGATTTGCACATTTCCTTAATAATTATGTTATAATTTATTAAATCAAAACATTATTTCTTAATTAATTATGAGGCAGGCCGAAAAGTGCAATCTTTCTTCTTTATATTTAATAAATCATTGCTTTTTTACCATGTATTTTTGACATTTATTCTTTTTTATTTCTATAAACTAAGTTAACAAATATTAATTAATGAGACAACTGCCTAGTTAGCTGTTTTTTTTTAAATTTCACTTGTTTTGTATAATATTTTCAACCCTATATCGTTCTCTTTTCTGCACTTAATCTTAAATTTGTTAACATGCGTGTGAGAGTCTCCCTTTGGGAGGTAAGTGGTAAATTTTATAAATCTACTCTGTACTTGTCCTTGATATCTTGGCAGAGAGCAACATTTTCCTTCACAACTTAGCTTTTTTCCACTGTCACATTCAATTTTGATGATAAAAAGTCAGACGACATTTTAATTCTCCTTTCTTTATAAGTAACCAGTTTTTGTTTGTCTCTGACTATTTTCGGAATCCTTTGTATATGCTTCATGCTCTGAAACATCATAAAGGCGGTGCCAAGGGTGGGTATTTTTCCATTCATTCTGGATCTCAGTGCTTTGTGGACCCTGTTCATGCTGAAGAAGAACATCCTGGTTTAGATCTAAAAAGTTTATTTTTTCCATTCCTCTACTATTTCTTCCTTTCTTTTTAATATATATGACAATGCATTCAACTCCTAACAAAAATAATGCCATATAATACTGTATCAGATTTCGAGTCAGGATATCTGGATTTAAATTTCACATAATTCTCTTATTATCTGAGTAACTTTGTATTGGCTATTTTTGTTTCTGTGTGCCTCAGTTTCTCAATATCTTAAGTAGAGATCATCATAGTTCCAAACTCATAAATAACTGTGAGAATTGTGTTGGTGTGCATTATAAATGGCAAACAAAAAATCTTTGAGTCACATTTGGTGCATAACACATTTTAAATGTTTTCAAATGTTAGTTTTTTGTAATGCATCTACTAGATTTATATAGAGTGTTAATTACATATATTTTCTTTCCTTTCTTTTTTTTTTTTTTGTGTGTGTGATGCTGAGGATTGAACCCAGGGGCATTCTATCTCCAAGCTATGCCTGTAGCGCTATTTTATTTTTTATTTTGGAGCAGGGTCTCACTATATTACTAAGGCTGGTCTCAAACCTACAATCTTCCTGTATTATCCTTTTAAGTACTGGGATTAGTGATGTGCACCACCATGCTAGGCTACATATATTTTTTTTCCCAGAAATAAACAAATACTAAAACTGATTTACATGTATCTTACTTATTATCAAGTCTATGCTTCTATAACTGTCAGATTGTCAGTGTTATAATAGATTCGCTTACATTAGAATTACAAATACATTTTAATTACTTCTCCTTTTCAAAGGAGATTGTAAAATGTAAGTCTCAGCAAGTGAATTTCTCCATTGAGAAACTCAGATGGACTACCAATTGTTACATACATGCAGTGCACACACACACACACACACACACACACACACACACACACACACAACAGAGACAGTAATTCATTGGGTCTTAAAAAAATCACTTCTACATTAAAACTCCACTAAGATAAATTTAACTTAATTGAACATTACCTTCTCCCTTTGCCACCATTTTTCAGAACACCCCCATAATATTTGCATTAGAATATTTGAATTTCCATCTCATCTCTGTCTTGTACTCCCTGAAATTCTAAACAAGTCACATCCCAGAAATCCTGTTTCCTATTAGTTATGAAGTAGTATTACCTTAAAATGTGTAAACAAAGTGGGTAGTATACACCTATGTATAGTATAAAGTAAATATGTAAACTTACTCTTCTATACCTGATTTCATTATAATTAATTTACTAGGGGAAGGAAAATTTAATCAACACACAAATCTATCTAGTCTGAATCTGCTCCAGTAATTCATTAGGAGTATAATATAATCATATATATTCTATATTTATCTTTCACTTTACATCACACTTTTTAATGCTTATCCCAGGTTTCATTTTGCTGAATTTCACATGTTAGTCGTAGGCAACATACATGGAGTATTTGGTTTCTCCTGTCTAAATTTCTACCACTTGTTACCTGTCAAGAATATTTACTTTCCTACAGAATCGTAGGAAATTGAAATTATTGAAAATATAGGTTGTGCACACACACAAAAAAACTACTTATTCCTCTTACCCAGTGAGAATTTTTGACATATTGGCACAAATAAATGGAAAAAATAAAATTTAGTTTTATGTGTCCCAGAGAAGAAATATTTGACAGGTTTGTTCAGTTAATCATGCTTAAAATGCAAATTTTAAGATAACCTCTATATATTAAAATCTCTTTGGCTAAACCCAAAGTATTAAGTGATTGTGATTTTAATGCAAAGATTCTGGCAAAATATTCACCATTGGCTTGTATATTTAATGTCCTAATGAAGGACTTTGAATGCCACCAAAGGAAGAAAGTTAAAGTCTGCTGAAAAGTGCCCTTCATTTTCCTGGAATAGTGCCTAGCTCTTGGAAAGCAATTTACAAAAAGGCCTTTCTTCCTACTATAGTCGTCCCCTCCCCCTTCCTGATGACTCTTTTATTTTAATGCTTGTATGGACAGCCAGATAGCAGCTTAATGCAATGTTCTGGTGCATTAGGCAGTGTTCGTGAATGAGTGAAAGATCTAAGATGTGGAGAGTGTGGAGACTGGGAAGGACATTAGAAAAAATAACCGAGTATCATTGCCAGTATCATTTATTAAAAGCAGCTGAGGAGATCGGCCACTTTTGTTCAAGGACAGCACTGCCCACTCATTTGTTAAGACGATTCCACTCTAAGTACCCACCAGCAAGGTGGAATTTTCTCACTCCACCTCCTGCACCTTTTCCTTCGATATATCCTCATGGATCAGAGATGCCACAGTCATCAAAGGTTAAATTATTTTACTTGCCTTCCTTGAAAACTGTCAAATATCAGGTTTTTTTATTTGTACAACCGGTATTTTATTTGAGAGAAAGGGGAAAAAAAACTAACTATATAACTTCGCTATATATTTTTCAAAGAAGTGGTGTGTTAGTTTCCTATTGCAGCTGTAACAGATTGTTGGCTCAAAACAGCGCAAATGTATTTTCTTACAGTGTTGGAGGTCAGAAATCTAAAGTCAGAGGATTGTCTGAGTTGCAGTCTTTCTGAGTCTCCAGGGAAGAATCCAGTTCCTTGCTGTGTCCAGTTTCTGGTTCTGCCTTTCTTGACTTCTCAGCCTTTATGGAGTCGCATTATGGAATAATACAACTTTTGTTTTCATATTCTCTGGTCTTCTGTGGTAAAGTCTTCCTGTGCCTCTCTCTTCCAAGTACACTTGTGATCATATTGGACTCAGACAATGCAGAATAATCTCACTTAACTTGATGACTACCTCCAGGTCACTTTAGCCCTGTGCGATAATATTTTCAGAGGTTTTGAAATTAGGGTAAGAACATCTTGGGAGGCACTCTTCATCCTAAATCAAAGGAGAAGTGAGTGTTTAGGTTCCATGAGTCACTTAGACAAGGTGTAAAGATTGCAGATGTGTCATTTTGCTAGACCTCTTTCGGTAATGGTAAGAGAATTGTGACATCATCTACAAAAGCTTCCTATAAAGCAAATGACTAATCAAACCGGTTATTTCTAATACTTCACAGATGAGTGAGGTCATGTAGTCTTTGTCTTTCGGTACCTGGATTAGGGCTACTATAGATAATGGGTTCAAACCCTAGTAATACAAACACATCAAAGAATGGGAGTAATAAATGCATAAAAATAAATATCCAGTTGGATGTGCATATCTGTAATCGCAGTACTTGGGAGCCTGAGATAGGACAATCTCAGGTTTGAGGCCATAGCATGGTATCTTAGTGGAGACTCTATTTCAAAATAAGAAAAATAAAATATGTATTCACATCTGAAATGTAAGGATTTCAATAGGATAATATTTTCACTTTAAAAACTTCTTTTATGTTGTTGCTTGATTATTTAGAAAAAGAATTTTTATTGAAGTGCATATCAGTTAAGCTTAAAGTATGATACATTGTAGAATTGCAATGGAAACAATTTGTAATATTTGAGGGTGATTTTGTTAAGGTCTATTTTAAAATAATGTTTTATTTTGTTTTTGTTTGTTTGTTTGTTTGTTTGGTGGTACTGGGGTTCCTGGAAGCCCTTCTACTTCCGGGCTACACTCCCAGACCTATTTTATATTTTTATTTGGAAACAGGGTCTCTTAAGCCAGTGCAGCTGGTTTCGAATCTGTGCGATCCTCCTGTCTCTGCCTCCAAAACGCGGGGATTACAAGCGTGCACCACCACACCCGGCAAGAGTAATGTTTTTAATGACTGCAAGGTCCAACTTAAAGATGTCTGGAAAGTAAAATAACTATTATTAGGCACTTGTATACATAGTTTTACATGTATTAAAAACAAATGACTATTGTGGTTACACAAAATAGGTCTGATTTCCTTAACAGTACTATCTTGCATGTTATTGAAATGAATTTTCTTGATACTTGAGATACAGAGGTCAAAAGAAAGACTTTCATATTGAATAAATTGCAAAAATGGTATTTCTATTTTGGTTCACACAAACTTTTATTCTGAGTAAATATTTAAATTAAGTATATCATGAGATGATAGGTATGCTGATAGTATCAATAGTACCCACAAATATGCATACACATAAATCTATTATTATTTTAAACTTCCATTTATAATATTGGACTTGGATATAAAAATGAGACCATAGATAAATACAACTCACAAAGATAGAATACATGGAATTCCATTGTAAATTCAAGAAGACCAGGGTAACTAGGATTACACAGTCTTTCCTTCACTCACAAATAGATTGGAACAAAAGTCTTTACAATCCACTCCAGAAAATCGCATGGGATTGATACAAACCCCCCATCGCATTTCTTAAAGGCCGGGAGAGAACTTAAGAAAGATGGCATGTGCATTCAAAGAACTAAAACTCAAAAAAAATTTAAGCCAAAACAAATTCAATTCAAACTTTCTTCTTATTAGGTATGAACTCAAGAAATATCTTGCCTCTATGACAGTCAAATTCTTCAACTTTAAAAATGAGATAATAATACCTTATTCTTGGCTTCACTGAATTGATCTGAACAGAATTAAGACCTTTCTGACTGCAGTACTTGTAGCAAAAGCAGCAGTACAAATTTTATTGAGTACCAGCAGCATAGCAAATATTCTCTAAATTCCAAGGAACTCAACAAAAAAATATGATCATTTACTTAGAACAAACAACTGTGAATCAGAGAAGTAAAGCAACTGCCAGGGGTCACGCCAAAGAAAGGGGCAGAACTCTACTTTTTAACAAGGAGTATGACATCATTTTATCCAGGATGGCCAGCTGCCTTTCAGTACATTAAATTCCATTTTGTAATTGAATACAACATTTTCCTCTATAAGTAAGGAAAGCAAATGTAGATCCAAGAAAATATGTTGACTTGAGTTGGTCTAATTTTTGTAGGCAGAAGTTAGTAATCAAATCCAAGTAGAAGTGTGTTTCTTCTGTTTAATATGATGACCCTATGAACATCCTGTCGTGAAACTTTATGTAAGGAAATACAACTATTGTCATTTTAAAAAATAAGGGTCAGCCGGGCGTGGTGGCGCACGCTTGTAATCCCCGTGCTTGGGAGGCGGAGACAGGAGGATCGCGCTGGTTCAGAGCCAGCTGTGCTGGCTTAAGAGACCCTGTTTCCACATAAAAAAAGTTAAAAAATAGGTCTGGGAGTGTAGCCCGAGGAAGTGTAGCCCGGAGGTAGAAGGGCTTCCAGGAACCCCAGTACCACCAAATAAATAAATAAATAAATAAATAAATAAATAAATAAATAAATAAATAAAAATAAGGGTCAGGGTTCTCACCTTAGACCCAAGTTTCATTTAACCTCTCAATTGATGCCAAATGCATAATTTGGGGAAGAGCTTCATAAATTAGCAATGCAGTAAAAAGAGCAAAACACACAGCAGATTAGACCTTATTTTCCTAGTTCAGGAGCTGAAAAGTCAGAGTAAAATGAACACTCAAGTGAAAACTATAGGTAACTAACTGGTTTTGTCTACATGCCTCAACTCAGATTGTGAGTTGAGCCACCTGCAAAGCTGAGCTAACTGACTAGTTCACACAATCTTCAGCACGCATAATTATGATATTGTAAGTAAACCAAGCTTATTACCCACATTCTAGGCAACTGGGAGAAAATAAAAGCAATCACGGGTGGTAGTTTCCCCAGTTTCCTTACACATGCTTTATCCTAAAGGTCATGGTCAGGTGTAGGGTTTCTAGATACAAAGGTCTATTAATTCTCTAGATTTTATTAAGAAGGTGGATATATTCTCCTATTTCTGTTCAGGCTTAACTGCACCTGAAGCAATAGTACCTTGTTCTAAAGAAAGTTTTAAAAAAAATGGCTCCAACTGAATAAAGATATCATCCAAAAGCTCTTCTTCAAGTCATGGAAAAGACTATGTGTAAGTCTGAGTGATTCTCTCTGGATGGAAATTCACAGTACCCACTCTGTCAACAAAAGAGATAAATGGATATAGTTGGGAAAACATGTTCCTCGCCTCACTGACAATATATCAAAGAAGCCAGGCATAGATTCATCCATCTTTTTCCCAAAGTTTAAAGTATACAATTTATTATACAAAACTCTGCTATTCTGTTATCTATATGTGTATATATGCAAATATATATATATATATATATATATATATATATATAATAGATAGATATACATTTTAATTATCTTAAAAACAATTCAACTTTTTAAAAGACATTTCTGAAAATATTTTTAGGGAAAAGTATGACCTTAATATTTTTTTTTAAATGTTGTTCTTTAGTCCTAGAATAGAATAGCTTACCCTTTTGAGAAATACTATTTTGACATCAAAAAACTTATTGTGACTGAAGGTCATCTTGTCAAAGTCTCTTTGGTGTATTTATGAAGCCAGATATCATAGTCTTTATTCTCAGAAAAGTAAAATTGGAAAGAAAAGTGTATTCATTCCCTCATGTGAATTGAGATGTATATATGTTGAATGATAATTTTAGCCAAATAGGCTAGATTGGAATGGGGATTCTAGGATATTTGAGTTCTAATCATAGACCTGATTCATTAATTTTGTTCCTTCAAATCTCCTTTACTTAGGTAAAAGGTACCAGCAACCTGCAAATTTCTTTTAGAAATAAATAATATATGCTATAGATTTTTACTTTTAATTTATTATTATGTATAACCTTATCTTTTTACAAAGTCTAAACGAAAGTAGAAAATGTACTTTATACATTGATATATATTACTTTTGTCCCTCAAATGAGAAATGTAACTAAGGACTTAACACGAGTGCTGTCTATATAGTTGTGGAAAACAACCTTAACTTTATTCATCAACATTGATTCTTCCTTATGGCACTTGAAGACATGGGGTAGAAATTAACATAATATTCAAGTCTGAGATAATTCCTAGGTTTCAAAAACAAAAAAATTAAGTTTTCTTGATACAGTATTTTGACATTTTTAGTACTGAGTAGTGTGTGTGTGTGTGTGTGTGTGTGTGTGTGTGTGTGTGCAGATTGAATTCAAGGGCATTTTACCTCTGAACTACGCCATCGGTTAGTGTCCAATCTGTGATCATCCTGTCTCAGTCTCCCAAGACTTCTCCTAAAAAATATGCAGAGACAGATATGAATATAATTAGTACTTATTATTTAATGACAATTTCAAAAAATAATTTGGAATTTAGCTGTGATTTTACAAGTTCCAGTTGACTCTTCCCCCCTCAGATCTTTCTTATGTGTTCCGTCAGATTTAAGAAAAGGAAAGGAGGGAGAGAAGTAAGCACAGAGAAGTTAAAGTAAAGGAAAGAAGGAAAGAAGGAAAGCAAAGGAGGGCTAAGGAGAAGGAAACAGGGAAGAAGGAGGGAGAGATGGAAGGATGAAGAAATAAAAAAAACTAGGGGTATATTCTGCTTTCAGAAACATATTTCAGCCGGGCCGTGGTGGCACACGCTTGTAATCCCCGCGCTTGGGATGCAGAGACAGGAGGATCGCGCAGTTTCGAAGCCAAGCGCGTGCTGTTTTAGGAGACCCTGTTTCCAAATAGCAAAAAAATAGCAAGGCCATCTTTACATCAAAGCAGATTAGATATTCCTCCTGAGTGATATTACATTCAGACCTTTATAGAAGCTACCCTCTTTATACCCTCTAGGTACCAGTTAAAAATGTGATAGAAAAAGATTCACATTGGATAGATGTAGAAGTCACCTAACCATAGAATATTTATTCTCCACAAGAACCAGTACTTATTATAGCTTATAGGTTTCCTCAAGAGATGTGCCTAATTATAAACCCATCTATCCTCAAGAAAATCCAAGGAATGGTTTTTATTGAATATTTACTATGCACCCAATCCACATGACATATATCAATCAGGAACTATCTTTAATAGAAATAATAACCATTTGCCATTTTCAAATTTTCAGGTGAACTAAGCGAAAGAAAAAAAAAGTTTAATAATGAACATGTAGAACAAAAAAAATGCTCCACTTCTTCCTGGTATTTGTTCTTAAAATACATTTTCTTCATTTTTTTTTTTTTTTTTTTTGCTGGTTTGGGGATGAAACCCAGGGGCATTTGACCTCTGAGCTATATCCCCTCTCCTATTTTTAATTCTTTATTTTGAAACAGGATCTCACTAAGTTTCAGAGGGCCTCACTAAGTAGCTGAGGTTGTCCACGAACCGTAATCCTCGGGTCTCAGCCTCCCAAATGCTGGAATTAGAAGCGTGCACTATCACACCCAGCTCTTTAAATACATTTTCTACTGATAATAATAGACTGTTTTAATTATAAAAACATATTATCTCCTAATATATGGAAACTAAAAATATATAACACAAGAAAAAAGAATACATCTGTAATCCTACCAGTGGAATATTTGTGTATTTCTTTTCAACCCTCCTACATAAGTGTATTTTCCATAGTGGAAGCTATGTTATTCTTAGAAACTTTCAGCTTGTTAATATTTTAGCAAAACATTATATTATAAATTAGCAGGTATCAAATTATTTATAAATCATTAAAATAATTGCATACAATTTCAACAGTACAGATATATGAAGTATGTTGTTAGTTCTGATATACATTTTTCAACTTTTTCTTTTTCTCATATATAATATATTTTCTTGTCTTTTCTTCTTTTTATAGATACATTGGTTGTTATAATCTCCAGTCATAATGCCGTTCGTAGTGATAGTGACATCCATGCGCACAGCACTTGTGAGCTTCCCCCTGCTTTCCTTCCCTTCCTTCCCTTCCCCACGCAGGATATTGGGACTGACATTGGAATTCTCACATGTGTACATAATGGCTATGGAAGTGACTCCTTCATTGATCCTCTCTACCCCACTTCCACAGACCATCTCCCTGGCTCTACTGGAGTCTTTTCTTCATTACTTGAAGTCTTTAGTATTTCAACTACTCCCTAGATTTTGCATATGAGAAAAAACATATAACCCTTCACTTTCTGTGACTGGCTAATACCACTTAACATAATATTCTCCAGAGTCTGTCCATTTTCCTGCAAATGACATAATTTTGTTCTTCTATACTTCTGAATAGAATTCCGTTATGTGTATATCTCATAAGATTTTTACCCATTCATCTGTTAACAGACATCAAGAATGGTTCCATAATTTGGCTATTTTGCACTGTGCTGTTATTAACATGTATACTCATATATTACTATAATTTTCTGATTTCAATGCCTTTGGAAAGTTACTCATGAGTGGTGTAGCTGGATCATATGTTGAATGACTTAACATTATACTTAGTTTTATCATTGAAATATAGTACCACACAATACTATGCATCTATAAAACATTATATACTGATGTATGTATATGTACATATAGTTTGTGGTTTTATTTAAATAATGATTATCTAATGAATAATAGAATGCTACACACATATTTGAAGTTCCCTGTATACTTGGTCTCATTCTTCATCTCCCACATAAAAGGTAACCACTGTCATGAATTCTGTGCTTATCATTATTTTTCCTTCTTCCTAGTATATCCCATATGTATATTTTACCATGAAGAATGAATTGTTTAGGTTTCATGTTTTTATATAGGTTTCATGTTTTATATAAACACAATCACATTTTACCCTGAGCCATGCTTACAAACTTGACTTCATGCTTTTGATATTCACCCAAGTTGTTGTGTGTTGAAGGTTCATTTGTTTTTACCCCTGTTTAGTATTAATTGCGTTATTTATTTATTCAACTAGTTTTTATGAAAAAAAATCACTAGTTTTTATTATGGCAAATATTGCTAACCAGTAAATACTAAAAAGCATTTTTAAAGTATTAAATTATTTTCTTAGTGCCATTTGTAATTCTATCAAATTTTCCATTTTCTTAAATTCTAAGTATATCTTTTGTAATTAGCTCAGATTTGTTTTTTTAAAGTCCTTTTACAATGTCACTTTATGTTAACGGGAGATTACATTTATTTTCATTACTGATAGATTTGTATTAAATTTTATTATCTTGTGCTTTCTATTTATATTACATGTTTTATGAGTGTTTCCCTTATTTGGTTAAGCCTTGAAATAGATCATGCTTATTTTTCTTTTCTTCATTACTTTATCCTCCCTTTATTAGATTACAAGGTATGACTTTTTCTTATTTTACCTCCAGATGTCTTAATATGCCAGTTTTTCTTAACAAAGATAGCAATTAATAAATATCTTTACCTTGCTTTACCTCAGTATCTTGGACTATAATCATCCTATGTTTAAATTCATTCCACAAATATTTATTGGCTTTTACCTATGAATAAATCACTGTACTACTATTGAGGGTTATAAAGATGAATGTGGCATGATCCATGTATTTAACAATAAGTAGCCTTGTGAAATAATTATATAAAAACTAGGTCTTTACTCTACCAGAAGTAAGTGAAATAAGAACATAATGGAGAGTGTTTTGGGGGAAGAATATTCCACCTACCCTGAAATGTAAGTATTCCTAAAAGTGTTGAGACCTAGATTACCTCCTTAAAATTATGAGATGTCCCACATAATACATATGTAGAAATGAGTCCAAGAAGAAATGTCTTAGCCAATAAAGAAAGCATAAAAGTAAACTCAAAAGTAAAAACTCACAAGCAAGTCCTAGATAAATTTCATGAGTATTAGTGATGCTGAGGCAAAGAGTAGATCTAGAAAAACTCTGAGATGATTCTGGAAGGAAAGCAGAGAATCCATGGAGAGAGACTCCAAGTACCTTAAGACCCCTGATGTATCTCACAGAATACTAGGATGGAAATCGCATAACTATATCCACCATTCTCCTGATATTCTTCCTACTCCCTCCGTCTCTCTTTTATGAGCGACTTTCCCATTTCTATTCTTCCTATGTAAACATTCAGGCTGTTCTTTTAACATGTCATAAACTGGGCAGTGTAGAAACGACAACAGTCAACCACTCACAATAATGAAAGCCAGCGAGCTCAAGACAAAGGTGTCCGGTAAGAGTGAATTCCCTAAGTTGTGCTTTTCAAGGTACTCTCCCGTGCTAAATGTGGCAGCACTGTTCTCTTGGTGGCCTGCTGTATAAGTTCACTAATCCCATTCAGATGGGCTCTGCCCTCCTGATCTAACCCCACCCACCTTCTAATACTGAAATACTGGTCTTAGGTTTCAATACAAGAATTTCTGGAGGGACCAGCACAAGCATTTTGACCAGCTTTTATGTGTGCCAAAACTAACTAGAAATAAAACTTCCTTTTCTCTTAAGTTTTGCCACATGCTTATTCCCTGAAATGGGAAGGACGGCAGCCAGTTTCGAGCCACCTGTGCGTCTGTGCCTACAGGCTCATCCAGTTGAACCTGAAAGATACCCCAGTACCGTTTGAACTAACCATGTTCCTTCTCCCAGAAAGATAAGTGCAAGATTTGGGTCAGACTCAAATTTTTTATGTACCTGGACATAATGGTATTTTTAAAAAATCAAAAACAGAAACTACCAGTTTACACAATAAGTAAGAAGCCTTTCGGGGGAAGAATATCTCTTAGGGTGGACGAGTGCCTCAGAGAACTAAGTTCTGTACTGCAGGGAGACATCGGAAAACCCTGGAGAGCAAATATACAGAGGAACAGTGACTCTCCCCAGACATTCAATCCCTTTCCAAAACCATTATCAGGCTATTCTCTTTAGTAAATCCAGACTAATCTCCCTGAAACTCAAGTCTCTTTTCTACTTTTTAGCTTGGAGGCCTTTCGATTACCCTCAGCCAAACTCCCAGTGTGTCGTATCAAGTCTTTCCTATCTTTTCCCTCCTGTCTTTCCCAGCCTCAACCCTCTTCACACTCTGAAGTCCAGACACACTGCATGTACCGTGCAATCCTTCACTTCTAGAACATCGCATTTTCTGTACCTCATGCATATTCATTAATGACTTCAACTCCAGCTTATTTTTCAAGATTCTGCCCCTGACCCCTCTTCCAGAAATCCTGCCGTAAACACAAACCAGGCCAGGCTTTCATATAGTCTGAAAATTACCCTTAGTAACAATATAAATCTCCGTTTTCCAGTTTGGTGTATGCATCCATACTGAGCCTCCAGCAGCCTATATAAAGTATTCGTAAAGCACAATTCTACCAGATAAATGAGGCTCACAGGAGGGTTTTTCACTTTAAAGGGCAGAGTACTGCATGGATTTCAGGAGACCACTTGATTCTCAAACTGAGGTGAGTTAATGTAGTGAACAACCTATACTACCAAATACAGTGGGCCTTTTTGTTTATTTTTTTCTCTTACAAAACTAAAAACTCCCACAGTAAAAAGAAAAGTGACTTTTTTCAGTTGTTTTAAATAGAACCTAGCAATAATACCTAGTAAAAATGAATTTTAACTTGTTTATTGAATGATGGTTGAGTAAAAATAAGATTGTTAGTTTTTATTTTTATTATGCTATTATAGTAATAGTATTTTAAAGTATTAAATTCAGAAATTTTTCCCTTATAATTTGTGTGTACTCTTTATGTATGTGATATTAACTTCAAATGTGTTTTGTATGCTTTATCTAATGTTTTTCTAGTTTGCTATTTGCATTTTAATATTATGATTTCATCATGGTGAAAATAAAAATCATAAATCTGATATATCCTTTTGTGCTTTTTCTGTTGCCTTTATAAGAAAATCTTCCCCTTTAATTCTACAACTGTAAATATATGTATATGTTTTTCATACCTTTTTATTTAATCCAGTAACTATCAAGGGTTTGTTCTTGATGTGCTGTGAATTATATTCTATAGCTCTTCCTGGTGGAAGAACTCAGTAACCAGTGTGTTTTACGATCAAAACCAGTATGTTTCGTGGGTCCTAGTTACATTTTCCTTGTTGGACACTTCCTCTATATAAAAACACAAATGCACAAAAAATTATTTGTTAGGAAAGCAACCTTGGAATGCGCGTAAAGTTTATTTTTATATATTTTAAATTGTATTTTTATTTGCTTTGAAAAATCTGTATTAGTTGGACCTGAGGCTATGCACTTAAATACTTAATGCTTGTATGCTATTACTGTTTAGATATTCTTGTTAGCATTTTTAAATAGCTGAATGAAGTATTTGTTAGAATATTTGTTTGTGATATATAACAGGTGGAGGGGCACACCTCCCTGCCATGACCATACATTTGATACTAGGGACCACTTTGAATCCGGTGGAGTTTGTTGCTAGCCCTTCTAAAATTAAGAAAAAAGTTTCATCTTCTAATTTCCACTGAAGAAAACAGGTGATAAAATTTCAGCTAGGTTAAATGCACGTACCCAAACTTTAGATACTTGAAAACTAAGCTTTTTAAAGTTTTTTATAAGATGGTGCATCAATTTTGAGTGAAAACTAAAATATGACTGCATTGGGCTGTATTGTAATCAGAGGAAGGAGTCAGGCCCAATGATCCTTGAGTATGTGCCTGACATCAGGCCTCAGGTTGGATGGGCCTGATGATTTGGAATGGCTTCTCTGGCCCAGGTGTTTTGACTGGGTTCTCTCTACACCTGCTCCTTCAGCTTCCAGAAGGCTTGACCAGCCTTGCATGCATGATGGTTGACCACAAATATCAGGGTTTATTTCTGAACACTGAAGTCTATTCTATTTATCTATATGTCTATTCTTATGCCTGTACCACACTGTTTTTCGTGATGTCACTTTGGAGAAAATTTTGTAATTTCAGAATGTTAAGTCCTACAACCCTTTTTCCCTTTATGTATTCTGGGTCCTTTGTATTTCTATATGTTCTTAGAAACAGATAATCACTTTCTGAAAAAATGACAGATTTTTTTTCCCCCAGAGATTGCCTTGAATCTACAGATTAATTTAGAAAGTATTGCCATTATAACAATATTGAAGCTTCCATTCCATGAATAAGAACTATCTTTCCATTTATTTACATTATTTTCAACTTTTTCCTATATTGATTTATATTTAAAAATATATGTCTTGCACATCTTTTATTAAAGTTTTTCTTAGTTAATTATTTGTGAAGCTATTTTAAATTGAATTGTTTTCTTAATTTATTCATGAGTTTTTAGATATTTTCTCATCTTTAGCTACATATGAGACTGAGTTATAACATCAAGCAATTTAACAAGTATCTATTATTTTGTAAAATCTTTTATACATAATGACAGTTTAGGCTATTATAGAGAATACAAGGATAGATAAAGCATTGCTCTTATTATTTAGATATCTATAAAATAGTATTTATATTGGAATAAAGCTCCTAGTCAATTATGGAGCACCTGACACATAATAAATGTTTGTGATACGGTAAATGAACCTATTGATGGTACTGGTGAAAATTAAGTTTCTTTAATGAAAGAATGGATAACCTCTACTGACCTCAGTTCTGCCCCCTACATCCTGTCTCCTCTCACTTTGCACTTCAGGAATTCCAAACCACTCATATGCCTTAGACTTCACCATTGTACTCTTACTTATGGGCTACTCTTCTTCAAAGAACGTACCTGGAACACTTTTCTGTGCCCTGCCCAAAGCTCCCGACCTTTGGCTAACTTCCTTACCCCTTTGGACTCAGCCAAGTTTAACTGTCACTTCCTTTGGGAAGCCTTTGGTGACATTTTATTTTGGTGTTGGGGTCCTCTGTTGTTCTCCTGTGGCATCCCTGACTATCCCTGTCATTGCACCAATATGTGACTATTTGATTGTCATGCCCACTGACTGTAAAGTCCATGGAGTGGTGAGATTTTGCTTCTTTATTGTCCAGAACAAAGAACGTCATAGAGCAGGTGCTTCAATCTTTCTCCCAAAATGACCCAACACAAATGAACAAAATTGCTAAGAAGCCGCGCACATCCTGAGAGCTCTGGATCATTTCCCCCTCCTGTGCCTCAGTTGTCCTGTTCTCTGCCATCTGTTTTACCTCAGCTTCTTTTTCTGTCTTTCCATCTTCTAAGTTTTATTTTGTTTTGTTATTAAACGTGGTCTCTGTTCAAAGTATCTTGAAAGGTTCCCTCTAAACTCTAAGTCATAAAAACATCAAGGTTTTACATAAAACCACTACGGAAACTAACATCATGTACTTGGGAAGAAAATGTAATCATTTACTAATTAGATTTAGTCAGTGTTTTTTTTTTTTAACTATGTAAATGTTTGCAAAGCAATTTGTTGTTTTATTCTGTTCTCTCCTATGATTTCTGAATTAAATATTTAGAACAAAGTTTACTAACCTCTTGTTACTTAGGATGATTTTTAGGCATGGCACTTCACCCCTCTGCCAGAAAAGAACTTATCCAGTACAAGGACAATTGAACAATAGCACTCAATTTTCATGCTAAAAAAGGGAAGGAAATGTAAAACAACATCTAAGTTGCCCATCTAGGTTCCTAGCATTTTGCATATGTACACTAAATTGATCCATCTCTCAGATCTCCCCAAGTCCTAAGTAAATATAACTATGGCCACCAGCTCAATACTTTACTAGAACAGAAACTTCAGTTTTTAGTAAATATATGGTTGATGATTACATTGGACAATTTATCAATAAAAAAGAAGCATACTATGAGAAAAACAAAAAAAATAAGTTGATTTTTTTACATTTCTTTCTTTGCTATTTTCATAAGAATTATTTAAATCCAAATTGCAACATTCTCCTGGGATTGGCTCGTTATACCTCAAAATATGTACCTCCTCTAGAATGCCAGTGTTGTTCGTTGATACTGCCATATTTTGCTCAAAGAATTGAATGTTTTCCAAAACCCTGCTATCCATTTCCCCTATAAATAATTCTTATTAATGTTTTTATGCTAAAATGCCTCCACGTTGCATTTTTTTAAATATAGGGGGCAATTTCAATATTTCAAAACCCTTATAAATCAAGCATAGTGTTGTAAAAATGAAGCAATTTGGCTGGAAAAGCAAGGACTTGGTTCCTGTCTGACATTTGCATCAGAAAGTCAGCCAAGCTTTGGAGTGCATTAGTCCATGGAAACAAGGGTCCTCTTATGATAAACAAGTGCTCTGGGAGACTGGGTATTATCACAAAGAGGATTATTTATGCTGGTTCGAAAAACAAGAAATGGGGGGTAGAATGTAATCGCCTTCAGATCTTTAGGCTGCTGATCAAATAAAAATTTCAAAGTAATTTTTTTTTTTACATTGGCATTGAGAGTGCTCATGGTTTTAGTCAGAAAAATAAGTAAGCAAAGAGATCTGGGGACCGCAGAATATTGCACAAATAGAAGGGTTAATGTCGAATTCTATTGCAGCAGGATTTTAATTCTCTTAAAAATAAGAAGCCATCCTTACTCCATTACAAACTTTATTGGGAATGAAATCATAACTGTAAGGGGGAAAACAGGCTTACACATACTCATATTTCAATGTACATTCACTTGGAAGCACAGATATGAAGCCCACAGACCATAAAACATATGCTTAAAAGCACCAAAATATTTCAATGTGCATTCACTTGGAAATGCAGATATGAGTCCTACAGACCAGAAAACATACCCTCAAAACACCAAAATATGTCCATCCATGATATGCCACAGTACTTTTGAGGTCACAAGTAAGCCTGGGATGACCTGCAGGGCCGAGGGCTCTAGACAAATTCCTAACCTTCAAAAGCATAACGTGTTTTTACACTTAAAATCCCAAAAAAATAAAATCAATACTTTTTATAATTATGTTTCTAAAAATTCTCAATCTGAAACTTTCCCTGACATCTTTAATTCAAATAAAAATTCTAATACATGCAAAGAAGGCATCGTTTGTACCTGAGTTTATAAACATAGAAATAATTTGACCCTGGAAAACAGAAACTGCTAAAGGGAACAAATGAACATCTTTTATATCCTCCAAGTTAGAAAATAACTGTTAGTACCCATGATTGCGTTTCATAACTTGAAAAAGTCAAAAAATTTTGAGAAGTCACAGCCACGTGTTCAAACATGTCAGAACTGAAGTCTTTCAACAGTGGTTTCAAACTCCAGGTCTGTCTGCCATTTATCAGCTCTTACAGCACTAACAAAGATATTTCACCTCTCTTTGTCTCAGTTCTACATATTTAAATAGATGCACCAAATATTTATCTCTAAGATTATTCTTAGCCAGGTGTGGTGGCGCACGCTTGTAATCCTCGTGCTTGGGAGGCAGACAAAGGAGGATCACGCTGGTTCAAAGCCACCCTCGCTGGCTTAAGAGACCCTGTTTCCAAATAAAAAATATAAAATAGGTCTGGGAGTGTAACCCAGAGGTAGAAGGGTTTCCAGGAACCCCAGTACCACCACCACCAAAAAAAAAAAAAAGGATTATTGTTAGAATTATATAATCTCTTATTTTATTAAAATGTCAGACACACATCAGTCATTCATTCAAAATAATTTTATACATTAACAATATAATATGACATAATATAATACACTCAATATACCTAATCTGAAAGTATGAAATCCAAAACGCTCTGAAATCTAAGTTACTTGAACACTGACATAATACTCAAACAGTTTTGTATTTTGCAACATTTCAGATTTTGGATATTCAGATGAGAGTTGCTCAATCAGTAAGATCTATGCCAACATTCCAAAATTCAAAAAACTTGAAATCTGATGAATTTCTGTTTCTGTTCCCAAGCATTTCAGATAAGAGATATGCAACCTGTGGTTCCTTAAAATGATTTGTAGATTGTGTCTAATGGTGTCAACTTTAAGATAATCTTTTTCAAACTACATTAAATGAGTAATGAGATATGTCCAAAATATATTAAGGATCCGAATGCACAATTATATGTCTAAAATACTAGTTCATTTCAAATACTTGCACTTATCAGCAACATTCCTGTGTATAATGGAAAAGGGAGTCCTTGCTGTGCAGCTACTATAAGACAGTTGCAGACCACACCATAAAAGTTATAGGTGCCCTTTGTAAAAATGATAAGTCTGTAGGAAAAGTAATGTGCAATCTTTCTGGAAGGGTTAAAAGACAATAACTTAATATCAACTAGGAAGTTCCCCCTGAAAAACAAGTTGGTCTTATGCTGTAAACGAGTGAATGGTAGGCAGTCATATGTGGGCACCATTGTATCTTAAGGACTTGGATTTGATAAAGCTTTCATTTGGTGTTCCTACAAATTTATATTGTAGTTTACATTCTAAAGAATGGGTGCAATCTATTATTCCTAGACAATAAGGTATAACACTAACAATGGACACTGGCTAACTGAGAGAACCCAGATTCAATACCCTAAGAATAGGTGGATGATAAAGAACATAATTTTTAGAGTTATAAAACTGCAAAGAATAAAATGATAAAATTAAAATACTTGGCACATTATGAGGCCTTAGAAAATGTTGATTAATGTTTTCTAAATAAGTAGTTATAATAATAGCTTATGTTATTATAATAACCAAATTATGTTTACACTTAGGAAACATTTTTTAATAATGTGTCTAATAAAATTTCTTGTCAACGTGTGCCGTGAATGGATATGATAGTCAGGATTAAATTTAGAGATTTATTATATTGGACACGAAGGGAAATCAAACCTAATAAGGATCAAGACAGTGACAATAAAAAATAGAAGGGTGTTGCTAGGATTTAATTTTTGCATATTAGCTAAGGAATAGTAAAGCATGTGAGTGATGTTACAGAGGTAGAAATGGAACAAATACATTTCCTATAACCATTTCTTCATCTCTGTCCCCTAATTCATCTTTCCACTACTTGTGTTCCTATAAGGCTTTTCATACTTCCAAGTGATTTTACAGATATTTCCTTGCCTAGTGGACTGTCTTCAAAAATTCTTTGCTCTGAACGCAGCACCTTAGACCACTCGGCCGCCGGTGCTGGGGCCACTGGCCTGCATCGGAACCTTCCGTGAGGCAAGGCCGCTACTGGGGCCTCTGAGGCCTGGATCGGAGCCTGCCGAGGGGTTAGGCCGATGCTGGGGCCATCGCTAATATCGGAGCCTGCCGTGAGGAAGGCTGGTGCTGGGGCCTCCGAGGCCAGGATCGGAGCCAGCTGAGGGGTTAGGCCAGTGTCGGGGCCAGCGAGGCCAGAACCGGGGTCTCCCATGAGGCAAGGCCGCTACTTGAGCCAGCGAGGTCTGGATCGGTCCACCGGGTAGCCAGGCCACAACTGGGGCGGTCAAGAGTGGGATCGGTAATTGCAACGCGGCATGCACAGAGAAATATGGCAGAAAATTAAAACCAGATGCTTCCCCTAATCAGCAATAACTAGGAGGAAATGGGAAACAGGAAGTGGTCGAGCTATAGAAAGGGCACTATAGTGAAGCAATTAAGGTGATCAATCAGAGGGTATGGAATAGGGGAGGATGGAGCCTCTTTAAAAAGCAGGAGGTACATAAACATATGTATCAAAGTTAATCACCAAACAAGCATGAGATCGAGGGAGGGGGAGGGAATGGGATGGGGCTGGATGAGGGCTACTTGGATGATGTGTGCTTGTATATCCTCTCAAGTCTTATATTCCAATGTGATGTATGATTACAATGTACCAATAAAAATAAATTTAAAAAATTCTTTGCTCTGTGTCTCATGCTGCCTGAATCCTTCTTTGTAATTCCAAAATGACAACTTATAAACATTATAAAGCTGCTCATGTAAAAAAAAATTTTTAAAAATCTCTGGTATCTTCCATCCAGAATTTGTTAGTTTTTTATCTAGTGTTTTAGGGAACACAGCCTGTTATGAACTGAATTGTGTTTTTTTTTCAATATTTATATGTTGAAGCCCTAATCTCTAATAGTACCATATTTAGAGTAAGAACCATTACAAAATTTAAGACTGTTTTTTCTAAATCTGTGAAGAGTGGCACTGGCATTTTAATAGGGATTACATTGAATTTGTAGATTGCTTTTGGTAGAATGGCTGTTTTGATTATATTTATTCTGCCTATCCAAGAGCACAAGAGGACTTTCCATCTTCTAAGACCTTCCACAATTTCTTTCTTCAGTGTTCGTTAATTTTCATTGTAAAAGTTTTTTTTTTTTTACCTCCTTAATTAGATTTCTTCCTAAGTATTTTGTTTTTGAGGCTAGAGTTAAAATTTCTAAGGCAAGAATTTAGCATAATGATAGAATCCTAAAAGGACTGACTTTCTTAAAAAATGAGGAGACTCCAGGGATTGCTCTCTCCACACACACAAATGAAGGGTCATGTAAGAACATAATAAAAGGTGGCGTACTGCAAACCAGGAAAAAAAAAATTCTCACCAAAAAAACAGACATGCTGACACCTTAATCTTGGGCTTACATACTCCAGAACTGTGAATATAAATTTATAGTTTTTAATTCACCCAATCTGTGGTATTCTGTTATGGCAGCCAGAACTGATTAATGCAGAGGTCTACTCAGAGGACTGAGTAAATTGGTGATAATTTCAGACATTCTCACAATCATGATAAATAGACCATTCAAAGGGTAGGTTTTGTACACTACTCAAAATAATCTATAGAAAGCATAACTCCATTTTTCTATCAGTATAATTAAATGCTTTGCTTAGCTCCGTACACTCAAGAATTAATATATTACTGAGATCCCCAGGTATTCACATCTCAAGAATTAACTGTTGGACACAGAAAGAAACAATTCCCATGTCTACTTAGACTAGAATTTGCTGATTGACTTGTTTTTTATTTATTTATTTGTAATACAAATATCAAGAAAAAGAAAAGGAATGTACAGAAAGTACTGGTCACATACTGAGCTCCTGTCATTCATTTTATGTTGTTATTAATTTCTTAATTCCACAAAAATATAATAAGATTCTCCCTTTTAGTTGACAAAAATTTTATTTATCATGTACAATGTGATGGCAATACTTTTTTATGCTGTGGAATGGCTAAATTAAGCCAACTGACATATGCATTATTCCAAATACTTTTTGTGTGTGAGTGTGGTAAGAACACTTAAAATTACTCTGTTAGTGATTTTCAAAATATAAAACGCTGTTATTAAGTACAGTCATCACTGTGTGTGATGGAACAGTGACAGAAGGACAAGTACCACATAATCTCACATACGATTTTTCCAAAAACTGAAGTCATAGAAACAGAAAGCTAAATGGTAGTTAACAGGGGCTGTTGGGGAAGGGTGACTGGAACGAACAAAAATCAATTAGAGAAGAAAAAATAAGTTTAAGATGTTCATTTTGTAACATTATATTCTCTTAAATTATTATGTTTGTTATATAGGAATACATTCTATTTTCAGATTATTGGCTTAAAATGTAGAATATTTGTTGCTCTTATCAAAATCTGTTCTAATTTTCTCCAAAGTTACTTCTACCAAAACCTTCAGGTAACTCTAATTTAAGGGGGAGTGATAGGGTAAAAGAGATATAGCAAAGCCAGTGAGTCTTACATAGTGAGACACATAAAAAATATTTTAAGATAAAAACATTCTAAATTAAAGGCAGACAAATGAAGTGCTTTAATGCTCGATAAAAGTACTGGGAATTATTTTAAAGGTACTTGAATTTGTTTTGCCTGCTTGGTAATTTTCCCCCATGAATTAAGAGAGTAAAAAAATGATTATGTGCTGCCAAATCTGTCCTCTTTAGGTATCCTATATTCTCTAGTATGTATGTTATCATTAGCCCTAAAAAATCTTTCTCTGTCTCCTAACTTTTGCTATCATTTTTCTAAAGAGAAAACTCAACAATCACTGTATAAGCAACTCTTGTAAACATGTATTTATCTACCCTGGGCAAATTTAAACAACTTCATGGCTCATGGACATCTGACCTCAGAATTTGGCAAATTGGAAAAACCTTTTTCAATATTTTGCTTCTACATTTTTTTATTATCTTGTCATCGCCGTATTTGCAGGGCTGAATTTATTTTGTGAGTAAATTTATATTACTTTTGTTCCCAGGGCTGTCCACTCAAATTGAAAATTCAACTGAAGTTGATGGTTAAAAAAAAATGGACCTTGAACTACCTAAAGATAGAGTAGAATTTTCAAAGCCTGTGTAATTAAGTAATTGAAAACAAATTGTGCATTTCTTCAAGGGCATAATTCTAGCTACTCCTTTCAATGATTTAATCTTTCTCCTATTATGTCACCTCCCAACAGATTGCCGACAAGACACAGGCTGGCCAGTGGTACATGAACACGGTCCTGTCTATTATTTCTTTGATGGGTTATAGAATATTGAGCAACTAGTTTTCCCCCTTTTCTTATACTAAGAATCCAGTATGTTGAGATCTTAGTTACAATTATCCTTCTAAAATCTAAAATTGAAGTGACTTCTAACACATAAACTCTTCTCTCTGAAATCCAACCACTAAGTGTGATAATAAGACCATCCTTAGGAAATTGTTGCAATAAAATGCATGAGACAGATTCCTAAGGATTCTTTAGAATCATTCTATTTTTTTTTTTTTTTTTTTTGCGGGTCTGGGGATGGAACCCAGGGGCATTCGACCTCCGAGCTACACTTCCTGCCCTATTTCTTATTGTTTATTTTGAAACCGGTTCTCACTGAGTTGCAGAGGGCCTCACTAAGTAGCTGAGGCTGTCCACAAACCAGAATCCTCCAGTCTCAGCCTCCCGAATGCTGGGATGACAAGCATGCACTACCATACCCAGCTTGAATCCATTTTTTTTTTTTGGTGGTACTGGGTTCCTGGAAGCCTTCTACCTCCGAGCTAGTGAGCTACACTCCCAGACCTAATTTTTTATATTTTTAATTTGGAAACAGGGTCTCCTAAGCCAGTGCAGCTGGCTTCGAACCTGCACAATCCTCCTGTCTTTGCCTCCCAAGCACAGGAATTACAAGCGTGCGCCACCACGCCCGGCGCGAATCCATTCTTTTTAACTGAGAATTTCTTTTTTTTTTTTCCGAGGGTAAAGATGTGTTATTATAAATGGGATAAAATGCACACAGATGGGTTAAATGAGAAGCCAGTTTCCATTTCAACTAAACCCAGTAACACTACCCATAGTAATTTTTTCCCTCTCAAAATTCATGTTGAAACTCAGTCCTCACAAGAGGTAGGGCCTTTAGAGAAGCCTAGGAAGAGGACCTGGGCCCTACCTTAGTGAATACTAGCATCCTTTAGAAATGAGCTGGAGCAACTAGCTTATTCCTACCTCCTTGCCTCCCCATCCTCTTTGGGCAGACGAGGAGGATACAGCAACACAGCATCTCTTAGCAGTGGGAACCAAGCCTCAGACACCAAACATGCCACCATCTTGACCTTGGGCTTCCCACCCTCCAAAGCTATGAAAAATGAGCTATTATGTACAGATTACTGAGTTCTATGGTAGCATCCTATAGGACAAAGATGAATGTTCATGCGCATTTGTTTTCTGAGTCCTGCTTCATTAATGGTTAAAGTATTTCAGAACTAGTAACTAACTCATTAAAAAAAAAAAAAAACAGGATACTATTAAGTAGTAGGCTTCACAGGCAAATTCCAGGTCCATAAATATAGCTATTTACAATATAGTTGAGAACTTGATTTTTTTCTGAAAATAAAAAGATGAGAAGAAGAAGTAAGCCAAAGAGAAAGGCACCTGGGTTCAGCTGAAGCACCAGCCTGCTCCACCCAGAGATGCACACTTTGTGAGAAACAGTGGAAAGGATCCTGAGCTGGTGAAACCTATTCTCTATAAATTCACTGCATAATAGGTGTAAAAACAATAAAAAAAGAAGTCCCCTGGGCTGTAAAAATGGTGCTAATGAGTAGAAGCATTGTGTCTTCTTCCCTAAAGAAATAGCTAAAGCAAGATTTTTAAGTGTTTCCCAGTTGGTTGTGACATGTCTTTACTATTTATATTTAGTGCTGTTATTGCTGATCAGCTTATTGTGCATCAGGTATACTCAATAGGTTACAAAATGGCCAAATATTTTTTTATGAAACATATACTGGTTTGAAGATAGTCCAAATCACCATGGGGAAAATACGTACAAAAATAATTGAGCCTTTCTATTTTAGCTGAAGACATAGATTGCTGGTTATAAAATATATTTTCTTCTATGCAAAGAGTCAAAATCTTATGACTGAGTTCTGGCTAGTGGCATGTAATATAAATGGTGCATATGTTACATAATTCCATGTGGGGGTCCCTAAAAAAGGAAGTTTCTTGTTCTCTACATTCTCATTCCCACAGCAGGACCTATACATGTCTATGGAATCAGACATGATTCATGTAGTGAAGCAGACAAGGGAATACCTTACAGCATGACAAAAAAAATGAGAAAAAATTTTGGGTATCTATAAAAGCTCATGGAGTTGAGAGCCTAAACTATCTATTTAACTAAAAATTCATATAAAAAAGAAAAGACTTTTTTACCTTATTAAAAGAGTCAAACTAAAATCCTAAGTAGGCCAATGTATAAAGCATACAGTGTGAAATCTATAGTCAGAATATAATACCTTACTTTATTATCTTTCTTCCTCTTGTGGGGAATGGTTCTGAGCCTTTCAAGGAGGCTTCTGACTTCTGATTTCATGATATTTTCAAAACCCAGACATGTTTTCCATGGGAAAGTCATACTATAGTCCAGGCTAGGATTCCAGACTGAAGCATCACCAGGGTTCTATGTATTGATTGTGTGAGACCCAGGAATCATTGTCTCATTTTAAGGATAAGAACCCAGGACTCAGAAGAAATGAATTAACTTTTCTATTGTCACTGAGAAGAAGCAGTACAATTAAATACACACATACACACACACACACACACACACACACACACACACACGGATTTTCAACATAAATTATTTGTAACTGTATATTATTGAAATTAAAACCAAGGAGGTATATTAAGGCGCACATGTTGTAAGAAAAAAAAGGCCTCACCACAAAAAGTTAATGATATAAAAGTAAAAAATGTACTGACTTTTAAGATGCAAACTTCATGAAAATATTTCTCAGATGGATCAGTTATTTAATCATATATGTAAACGCCTACAACGTTCCTGCTCTTTCTCTTTGGTCACAATTTAAATGCTCTTTTACTCAGGATTCTTCTTCGGTTCTCTAAGGTATTTAAGTGATATCTGTGCTGAACTTTCACATAACGGACTGTAACACTGATGGCATCCTTTCATGCCTTTTGACATTTCTTTGTCATCTTTAAGGTAAATGCAACTTGATTTCTCTAGCCATTATCTCAAGTCTTAATTGGTATATTAGAGATGCTTAGTAAAAATTTTTTTGGTGATATTGGGGTTCCTGGAAACCCTTCTACCTCCAGGCTACACTCCCAGACCTATTTTATATTTTTTATTTGGAAACAGGGTCTCTTAAACCAGTGCGACTGGCTTCTAACCAGCGCAATCCTCCTGTCTCCACCTCCCAACCGCAGGGATTACAAGAGTGCGTCACCACACCCGGCAGATATTATTTATTTTAAAATATTTACTAAGCCACCAGGCAGGTTCGAAGCCAGCCATGCTGGATTTTAAGAGACCCTGTTTCCAAATTTAGAAAGTATAAAAATGGGTCTGGGAGTGTAGCCCGGAGGTAGAAGGGTTTCCAGGAACCCCAGTACCACAAAAATAAATAATAAATAAATAAATAAATAATATCAATAATATTTTTGCTATTTGGTCCCACATAGTATGGAATATTATTAGACCCAAAACAAAAAAGAAATACTAAAATTTAAATAACTTGCCTAAGATTATACAATCAATAAGAATCAAAAGGAGATTGACACCTGATCATAATAGTATATGCCTGTAATCCCAGTACTTGGGTGACTGAGACAGGAGGAATGCAGGTTCCCTGCTGGCCTTAGCAATTTAGAGGGATTCTTGGAAACCTAGTGACACATTGTTTAAAAAAAAAAAAAAAAAGGCCCGGGGATGTAACTTGGAGGTCAAATGCCCCTGTATTCAAACCTTAGCCTAAAAAATTTTTAAAATCCAAGGGTGGTGGCTCACGTTTGTAATCCCTGCTCTTCGGCAGCTGAGACAGGAGGATCACACAGGTTCAAAGCCAGCCTCAGCTACTTAGTGATGCTCTCAGGAACTTAGTGAGACCCTGTTTCCAAATAAAAAGAAAATAGGTCTGGGAGTGTACCCCGGAGGTAGAAAGCCTCTGGATTCCATACCCAGCACCACAAAAATAAATAAATAAATATAAAATATAAAAAATAATAAAAAGATATTGATAGGGAATAAACAACTTTACTCCTCAAATGTCTGAGAAGATGAACCAGAGTGGCTGAGCACCTACTATGTGCTTTGTATTGTGCTAGCAATAGAAGATAATAAAAATTACTACCTCTGGTCCTTAAAACTGAGATTCCATATAAAGGATTCAAAGAGTATGTAAATGAATACTTAATTTCGGGGTAGGGGCAGAAAAGTGATAAAATACCAAATAAGTAACCCCTAAGGAGACTCCCTCCAAATTTTGTCTAAATTCATAAGGCAGCAGCTGAAATTTAATGATCTGCCATAGGATAGTGGCGTGAAAACTCCTCTCTCCATAAACTTACTTATTTCTAACTTCACTAGAATGATGAACTGTGTATTCATAAAAATAACCAAGTTTTTTTTAAAGCAATACAGTATAAGCTAGAATTAGCATAGATTTTCAAAGAAACAAATCATGCCAGAAAACCTGACTCTTTCTGTCATAACACTCAGAGATAAACTGATCATGGAAGCACTGCAGAAGGATTGGATTCGACTTGATTTATTCAGCCCAAGTTAGTGTCTCAGGGAGACTTGCTCTTGTATCAGGCAGAATTGCCACAGGTGTCAGATGAGCACTGTCAGATAGATTGCATACTAACTGAAAGGTCATAAAACAATACATAATTGCAAATTGCCTGGCATTTAGATGAAAATATCCCAACTACAAGAGTTTATGAGGCAGACATATCCTGAAAATGATAGCTGTGTCAGATATTTCCATAAACCCAAATAAAAAAAAATAAACATAGCTTTCATGTGAGTGAAAGAGCTGAAATGGCAAAGAAACCAATAGTTTCACCTATTTACTATTTTTAGATATCAATATATTATTGGGTGTTATTTACATGATTCATTTAACTAAATATTAAATTGGGAAATACATAGGAAGAAAAAACCTTACACTTATGTAATATATATATATATATATATATATATATATATATATATATACACATACATATATACATTTATATATACATGTATACATATATATGTCACTATTTGAGCTAGAAGCTTTACGTAATTTCTCTTATTTAAAATGTAGTAACAGTTCTGTGCCTAGAGATGGGTCTCACATGTTGGCTGTGTGCCTTTGACCAATTCGCACAACTTCTCTGTCCTTCAATTTTCTCATAAAGTTGTTATAAAAATTAAATATGTTAATTTTTATGAAGGGTATACAATGTAATCTGGCACATGCAAGTCATTGATTAAAGCTGTTTTCATTATCTTAGTCTCACAAGGACTTTAGGAGACAAATACTAAAAACAAGCATACATCTTCACAACTATCACCAAGGCCTGAGATCAAGCCAGTTTCACTACTTTCTGTTTTGTGATCTATCAGTAGTTGGTTAAAGTCTTTGCACTTCAGTCTCTTCATAATTAAATTGAGGATCATACCTGTTGTTTAAGGTTGTTATAAGGAGTTGGACATGGTGGGGCATGCCTATAATGTCACTACTTGCAAGGCTGAGACAGGAGGATTATAGGTTCAAGGACAGCCTCAGTAATGTAGCAAAACTCTCAGGAACCTAGCAAGACCCTATATCAAAAAAATATATAAAATAGGACTGGAGGTAGAATTCCCCTAGGTTCAATCCCTGGTACCACAAAAGAAGAAGAAAAAGAAAAAAAGATGGTTATAAGGATGAAAGTTAATGAATTCCTGCCCCCACCAAAAATTCTTATCAAGTGGAAGTTGTGATTGTTAAGAATATAACAATTGTTCCTAAAGCTTGGTTTTCAATCTCAGATTCCAATGGTTGCTCAGAAGCTATTTATATTTTTTAATAAAAATTCAGATTGTATGTTCATAATCCTCCATGATTAAAAGCATATACATCCATAATCCCCCAGCCCAGTGAACTTATATCCCTAAACCCCTAAACAAGTTTTTCTTCTATATTACTTTTATACTGTCCTACTTATTGGAGACATACCAGATGTTTGGAGAGTGGAGGGGTCACTTAAATTATTGTTCAAAGTCGGACACGGTAAATTACTCAGCCTACACAAACATGTTCTTAGAAGCATTTTTGCATTACTGTGGCTTGCTTAAATAAAATTATTTGACATAGAGTTTGTTTGACTTACAAGTTATATGAGATCGACTTAGAAATAATGCCGATTTTCAAACTTGAGAATAATAACTTGTTTGAAATTTGTTATCCATTGTAAGAATTGTTTTTTTCTATATAATTTCCATCTACCTTTAATTTAATTGAAGTTAATTAGCATTTACTGATGACCTACTGTACACTGAGCCCTAGAGATTTTTTTTGAAAGAACAAAACATTCATTTTTGTATATGAATTTAAAATCTATTGGCAAATACAGATGGATTAGAGGTCAAAGTAATCATTACAAGCAGAGTATATATCCAGTTCCATCTCTAAATGTTATAAACTATAGGTGTGTATTGTTATGAGAGCACTAATAAATGTAATATAAAGCTGTGGACTATTTTAGATCTATTTGCAATTAATCATCTCATAAGTAATTATGCAGGTTCAACTCATAACTTAGTTTTGTTTTGTTTCTTTTTGTTTTATTTATGCCTGTTTTTCACCTTGATTTTTCAATTCTACCAGATTGCTTTGTGGTTAGCAAAAATGATATTAAGTTAAATGTATAACACTCTAGGAATATATTTTATCAATAAAGAATATTGTAGAGAATAAAAAATGTTTGATATTTTTCTGAAACTAGAATAAAAATAAACTGAGATGCATTAAAATAAATGTAAATGTAAACATGTCACAAAGAATATATTCTTCAGATTTAATACTTTTGATCTTTATTATTATTATTATTTTATTTATTCATTTATTTATATTTATTTTTGGTGGTACTGGGGTTCCTGGAAGCCCTTCTACCTCTGGGCTACACTCTCAGACCTATTTTTTTTTTTTTTTTGAAACAGGGTCTCTTAAGCCAGAGCGGCTGGCTTCAAACCTACAAGATCCTCCTGTCTCCGCCTCCCAACAGTGTGGATTACAAGCGTGCACCACCACGCCCGGCCTTACTTTTGATCTTTAAATGTTACTTAATAGAATAACCTACCATGCTTATTGATTAGAGTGAAGTGCTTGGAAATAGATAATGAGTACAGAAAAGTGAATGTATCACAGTTCTAAATGCCATCCTGCCTCTTGTCAAAATGAGATGTAAAGATGGATGGATGGTAACCCCCCACTGTTCTGTAAGACAGTGGAGTGTCCCAACTGTTGGAAAAAAATCTTAAATTGGTCTTAAAAATGAAGGCTGAGGTGTAAAATTAAAGATGAGACCATACTCATCTCGAAGTCCCCATCCAGTATTCTAGATAATATTCATACATATTATATCTTGTAACCTTCCTCAAAGTAAAATTCTTAAAAAATGCAGGGAAATTTTTACATGTATTTAAAAATGTTAGACAATATCACATAACTAATAATTGGCAGAGTAGAAATAAGTGCAGTATCTTCAGACTCGGACATGTAATCTTCCAGTAAAAATATGTAGGCTATTTTTTGCCATTTAACTCATAGAATACTTATATATTCTTTAACATTACCTATCTGCCTTTTGTACTAGAAGATTCCAATATGTAGATAATTCTCACTAGAGGCACTCGGTTAATTGAGAGTTCTTCTAGCAACAAGGAGTAAAAGTTTATGAAAGTCACCTAAATATTAAAAAGGAAGAGTGGGAATGAATTTTATTATAGGAATAGGGAAATTTCTAGAATCCAAAACTAGAATCAAGGCATGTCACACTTCAACTCAAACAAAAGAAACTAGAACATTAGCAAATGAGGTCACTCTCTTCAACTTTTTAGAGCTGTGTGGTGTCCCTCATTTTGGCTGGTCCTCTGATTGACTTTCCTCCCAACCAGCTGGTTCAAGTGTATAACATGGCTGCCACCTGCAAAGCTACTTCCTGAGCCCTGGAATGCAGAGCCATTCATTTATTGCTTATTAGCTCTATCTCTAAGCTTAAATTCTCAAGGGAAAAATTTAACATTTAATATTTAAATTTAACATTCCATGTATAAATGGCAGACACTGGTGACAGAGTCACAAAATAAGAGATGATTTCTACTTATAAAGAATGCAATATTTATTGGGGAAAAGTTACCTAATAAATGATTATTCATTTGTGAATGTTTTCTTTTCTTCCACAAGACTTTATTGAACATCCACTATGAAGCTAGCAACATGCTAAATGCAAAAGATTAACAGAAATCAATATCGGCTCTTTTCCTAGAGAACTGGAGCTTCTAGAGGTGGGTCCAACTTTCATCAAATAAACACACAACTGTGATTACATATTAGAACTGATGTTATAAAGGAGAAGTTGACAGTGCTGTAAAAGCCTCTAACACACCTTGATCTTGTCAAGAAAGTCTGGAAGGTTTTATTCAACTTGCGATAAGAAGGATGCAAAAATGGAACCTAAGAAAGATGGGAAAGAAGAACATTCCATATAGAAGGAGAACAATTTGAAAAATGCCTGTAGTAGGAGAGAAGGGGAAAGTTCACAAAATCTTTGTAGCCAGAAGGAAGGAAGTTTAACCAAAGAAAATCAAGAAAGCCTCTGTTGCTGGTCCATGGAGCATAAGCATGTGAGAAATGAAGTTATAACTTACCTAGAATTAGCCATGCTGTGTATTCTAGGTGTTAAAGCTTGGATTTAAAATGTCCCTCAGACCTCATGGACTGAAGAAAGCAATGTAGGTGGTTGTCAGGACTTAGTTGCTGGGGAAGGGTCTCTGGGCACAGTGTTTTTCTGAGTATGCTGCTGCATCTTTTTACCTCTATCCATTGCTACAGTGAGCTGGAATAAGCTTTCCCTCTCTTTGCTCCCCATCATAATTCCTTCAAGAACTGAAGTCTCAACTCCTCTTGGAAGTTAGTCTAATATGACTGAAATTTCCAGTACTGAGAGTAAGTAAACTTCTAAGTTTCGTGTGTCCAGAGTTTGATTCACAATGGTGAGGATGCTGAAGAAAACAGTAGCACACAGAGAGTAGTAGGAAACATTTAAAGTTTTTAATGTAAATCTACAATTATACAATCCATTTTCAGTTTTGAATATCACTCTAGCTGTATGTTGTACCAAGAATGGACTAGAAGGAATTGGTGTTATGATGGTTAAATTTGATGTTTCAACTTAGCTATGCTCTAGTTCTCAGGTGTCTGAGCAAATACTAGTTTTGGTGTCGCTAAGAAGGTACTTTGTAGATAGGATTAACATCTACAATCAGTTGACTTTAAATAAAGGAGATCATCCTCACAATGTCAGTTGGTCTCATCTAACCTCTTGAAGACTTTAGAACAGAAAAAGTGTGGTTTTCTACAGAATAAGGAATTCTGACTTGAGATTGCAACATAGAAATATTGTCCAAGATTCTATCCTGCTGGTCTTCCCTACAAATTTCAAATGCAAGACACCAACATAAACTCTAGCTTGAGTTTCTAGCCTGCCAGTTGGCTTTCCCTATAAATTTCAGACTTGTCAACCCCATAATCCTGTGAGCCAATTCCCGAAAATAAATCTCTTTATATAGAGATAAATATAAATGTTTTTCTGCGGAACCTTGACAACCCTGACTGATTCAGAGGGCAAAAAGCAATTTTGCAATCAAACCATGAAAGGTTTATTTTAGTTTGGAGAAGATACTTGGTGATAGAGATAGAGAGAAGTTGCCAGATTGAAGACAAATTTTTAATATAAAATCAATAGAATTTGGTAATGGATTGGATATGAAAATATGCTGGGACAGAGTAAGTTAGTTAAAAAAATACAGATTCTCTAGTTAAGCATATAAGGACTACAGTGGCATTCACCAAAGTGAGCTCGTATTTGACTTCTTAAATTTCTCCAACAATTTCAAGAGGAGAAGGGATACAGACAGTAGGCAAATTATGGGCTAAAGATATAATTTTTGTGATATCTGTATACAGTTAATGATTAGCCCATCCCAATTTATGTATGCTGAACATGATAGAAAGATTGAGCATCTTTCCAAGATTCCATGGGATGGCCAAGACTGTTTACCTAACAGGAAAAGCTGAGTATATTAGACAAACTGGATAGTGTTGGCCAGTTTTATCATTTACAACATGTTCTTCCTAAAGATATAAGTAAAAGTAGATTTTGTTTTTTTCTTTCATAAAGCACTTACTGACTAGTTTTCTCTTTCATGAATTATCATTTTTAGACATGTATTTCTTTTCTTTTTCTTTATCTATCTATCATCTATCTATCATCTATCATCTATCTATTTATTCATTTAGTGGTACCGGAGATAGAACCCAGGGTGTTCAACCTCAGAGCTACACACCCAGCCCTATTTTATTATTTATTTGAATATTGTGGTACTGAGGTTTAAACCAAGGGGTTTTCTACCTCTGAGATACACCCCCAGCAATTTTTATTTTTGTTTCTAAAACAAGGTCTCTCTAGGTTTCTGAGAGTCTTGCTACTTGCTGAGGCTGTCCTAAAATCTGTAACCCTTCTGTCTCAGTTTCCCAAATACTGGGATTATAGGCATGCTCCATCATGTTCAAATTCTTGTTTGTTTTATTTGAAAACAGGGTCTCACTACATTATTTACAGCCTTTATTATTTTTAAATTTGGAAACAGGATCTCTCTAAGTTATTTAGGGTCTTGCTAAGTTGCTAAGGCTGGCTGAGAACTTGAGATCCTCCTGTCTCTGCCTCCCAAGTACTGAAATTAAAGGTAGTATGGCATTAAAATATTAAGTTTAAACATGTATTTCTAGTAGAGAAGTTGTGTATTTCCTGTCTGCCTTTCCTAGTGTATTGTTTGCACTAGGACTCTGACTGAAGACAGACAATAGTGTTTATCTCTTGGCAAATCTATCTGTTGAGATAAACACTATACTCTGTCCTTAGGGTATTTACTGGCTGCTCAAAAACTGTTAGGAAACATAAATGCATAAAATCTTGGAAGTGTATTATTGATTTTACCATAGCTATTATCACTACTTCTAACAGAGCACAAATATTTGGGAAGCTCTTAAAATCCCACCTCCAAAGCTTCCTTCTATAGTTAATTTGGAACAAGTTCTGAAGGGTCAAAAACCCATATTTAACCTGTTTAATTTTCTTCTCTAATATATTTCCAGCAATGATAACATTTTAATGAGTATTTTATAGCTCTTTCCAAGGAGTCATTTTCTCCCATTCACAGCTCTCTCTTCCCTGTGTGAAAAGAGACTCATGTGATAGTTCAGATACATCAGAAAGCTAGATCCCATAGTTTGAAAATGATAATGGTGAAGATGGTGTGCATTTAATACCATTTCTTCTATGAACATTCAGTAAGGGATCATTTGAAGGCCTTTATTCTGTTCTTGGCCACTGAGGACAGCATTAGACATTTTATAAAACTGCTCCAAAGTGATATCTTCTAATATCTTTTCTTAACTCTTTCAGGACCTATGTTGTTCAAAATAAGAATTGTACATTTCAAATCTCTACTCTACTCAAGGTTATTAAAAATCTTCTTTTGAAAGTATAGCAATGGTTTAAAATATACACAGAAAAAACTAAAACATGCATTTTCTAAGAAAAACAAAATTAAAGGCATTCTTCTTTTTTTTAAATACAGAATCATCTTTGATGTAATGGGTGCACTGAACATGTCAGGCAGAATGTTATCAAAAGGAATAGTTTGAAACTGCTCCTGGGGGGGATATATTTTGATGTCCAACTGTCCTTGTCTTACATGAAAGTATATGGTTTAGGGAAAAATTTTTCTTTGACCCAGAAATGACAAACATACACAATTAATATAAAAAACAAATCTAAACCTCAGAATAGGGGACTTTGAACTCTTTGATTAAAGACAGTTCAAACAACCTGACCAGATCTTGCTTCCTTAAGAAACCCCAATTTGTAAACAACGACTCAAATCATTTCACTAGGTTTCCTGTGAAAATGCCAGGACTAGAAATTGAATTGAAAGCATATTTTTGGTCCTTAGAAAACCACTAAAATCTATTGCTTCTACAAAGATGAGTAATATCTTTTCACTAAAAATATTAAGTTATTAAGCTAATCTCTCTCTCTCTTCTCTTATCTCAACAAAACAACTGACAAAAATTGACAGAACATAATTCTTTTGCTGTATAGGGGCTGGGATACAGGGACATTCTACCTCTGAGCTAGACCCCCAGCCCGATTTTCTATTCTTTATTTTGAAACAGGGTCTCACTGAGTTGCAAAGGGCCTCACTAAGTAACTGAGGCTGTCCACGAACAGCAATCCTCCTGTTTCAGTCTTCTAAATGGTGGGCTTACAAGTGTGAACCACCATACCCAGCTGACAGTAAGATAAGTCTTATTAGGGACCTGAGATAATGCAATCCAAGGCTGTTTTTTTTTTTTTTTTATTTGTCTGTTTTGCTGTTTTGGTTTTCTCTTTTTCATTCCCATTTCTGTGTTTTGCCTGATGCTAACTACAGCTTTGAATAAAAATCTGTGCTTTAAAAAGAACTATTTTTTCTGATTATAATTAACAAAAATAACTTTTCAGATATGATATTTTAACAACCACAAAATAACAAATATACCTTTTGTGAATGACACCATGCAAAAATAAAAAAGTGCCTTAAGCTCAGTCCCAAGATTCCACCCTGGGGACTTTGGTATGGCCCAAAGTAGAAATACTGTCAACAGAGAGTTTTCCACCCTCTGTCTTCTCTGAAAGCAAATTTATTTTTGCTTTTCTCTTTCTTTTCTCTGAAAGCACATTTTTGCAGGCCTCTGTTCAGCCTCAAGGCATTCATCTTAAAAGTGGAGGCAAGTCTTCAAAAGAAAAGAAGAAGGAAAGAAACCCATCTCCTTGCCCTGGGACATTTCATAAAGAGAACCAGAAATGTGAGAATTCTGGTCCAGGTCTAGAGATGAAGAAGTCCCAAGTTGTGTGCATGGTCCTTTCAGTTGTACAGCCAGGAGAGGAGGAGGAAGTTGAGCCAGGACTCCCAGTGATTACTTTTTTAAGAAAAAAGAAGTGCATCCATGAAGAGCCAAAAGGAGAAAGATGAGAATTCCCACATCATGTTCCTTATATGTTTGGGTTTTGCATTTATCTTGTGTCCTTATATGATGGAGAGGGTGATCTCATCTGCATTTTGACAGTCCCCAGCTCTTCCTATGGTAACTCAATGTACACGTCACCAGGTATGAGAGGTCCATGATGTTTTCATTTTACAAAGCCCCTGTTATACTATGGAATAAAAGAAGCAACAAAATAAGGTTTCAAAAGTAGTGCTCTGTTTTAACACTCACATTCAAAAAAGAAAGAAATTGGATGTTCTTCCTATTATGCAGAAGTAAGGGAGAAAATGGGTCATAGGAGAAACTCTAGATGAAGAAGGAGAAAGTACAGATGAACAAATAAGGCAACCTAAATGGGGCGGGAGAGTCCCTAATGTACATGGTGTACATTAACAAGCACATTGAAGTTAATCACTAAGCCAAACATGGGAAGGAGGGTGGTTGGAGAGAGTTGGGTGGGAATTGGGGAAGGGCTAAATGAGTGATGTGTGCATGTATGCCTCACCATTTTCTACTGTATTAAGATATATGACAGCAATGCACCAATAAAAATTTACAAAAAAAGAAATTGAAGGGATAGAATGAGGCACCCTTTCAATATCATCTGAGTGGGTGGAGATTATGAGTGTGGATAAAACTTCACTTGCAGGTAACACTCAAGCAGAGAAAAGTAAACTTGAGCAAATTTTTCCTTATGTGTTTCTGTTCCAGAAGCACAAGTCAAACCTCCCCCCTATCCCTCAATACTCTACTAGACTCCAAGCCAAGCACCAGGGAGGTCTCCATGAGCTAAGTCAGAGATGTCCCAGAGGAGTGGCAGGGTAGAAGTCATCCCAGGCTCCCTGCCTGATGGATTGATGACTGACAGACCTTCAATCCTGCTCAATGTCATAAAGAATCCAACTCTCTACACTAGTGATGACAGTCTCCCCCAGGAGCTGCTGACCACCCTCAAACTCAGGAAATCACTTTGCAGCCTGGTTCCCTCACAGTGGAAGGATCTGCTGAGTAGGACTGGTTACATGGGAAAATTAGAAATCTATTTCCAAATGCCGCCTTTCATGCTGCAAAAGTGAATGAGAGCCAGGCCTACTTGCTTACACAAATGTACACAATCAAGCATACAAAGAAAATGCAAAAATAATCACCCCTGACCTTTATGGAGCACTTTGCTGAGCTTGGGAACTGGGCTAGGCTCCCTGGGAGAGGCAGCCTTGAGCAGCAATGGAAAGCATCGTTTCAGAAGCCACCTGCCTGGGCACCAAATGCACCCCATCACTCACTACAGGTCTGCCATCACTCTGCTAGTCCATTCTCTGTAAAACAGAGTAACCTCATTTACTGATTTGAGTGGTAAGGATGAAATGACTTAGCTCATCTAAAAGATAGAAGGACGTCAGGTGGGTTATGAGCTTTTGCTAACAGTTAGCTGTTAAGACTACCTGTTTGTTCCTGACATGACTTTCGGTCATATACATTATTGTCCCATTTTACAGATATGACTGTGGCTTAGATCAGTTAAGGAAGTTTTTACCATTAAGCAGGTAGAGGATCAAACTCAAGTTAGTCTGACTTGAATCATTTGTTTAGTCTCACATAATTCATGCCCTGGAAAATAAATAAAGGTTGGAATGAATGAAAAAGCTGAAATCAAGGCTGCAATACCCAACATTCTTTACATGTTTTAAGAAGACAGGAATATATAAAGCCTCACACCTTACTTTCCTAACAGTGCACCTTTTGTCTTCTCTGTCTCTTTATCATTCTCTTCTCCTTCCTTTTCTCTAATGATAAATATGATCTGACATAACACAAAATGCAAATTGTGTATTATTGCCTTAAATTGTTCCAGTTCATTTAGCTCACCATGAGCATTCATTACACCTAATTATTGTAACAGATTTTTATTATTCATAATTATTTTTTATGTTGTAATGATCATAAATTTTAAAAATTCTGGCCATCATGAGTCACCATGCATGCTTGTCAGGGATTTTTCTCTTTTCTTTTTTTTTTCCTTAAAGATCATTTAGATGCTCATTATCATCAATATATTTGTAGGTTATTATTATTCATATCCAATAAAGCCCTTTTGGGGTGTGCAGAATGCAGTAATTCTCAGGGCTAATGATAAACTGACGCTCTGCTTAATTTTAGAAAATCAAATTAACTACTTCTGATTAAACGTGTGGCAGATTTCACTGTGTTAATTGTGTCAGGCTCGTGACCCCAGGCGAAAGTGATGCTTTCTTAACTCACTGTTATGCAGAAAATATCTTTTTTTTTTAAAGATCACCCTCTAAAACTGGTACACTAGGCAAATGAAAGCATTCCCTAAAAATGAGAAAATGATGGGCACCGTGCCCTCTCTTCATTAGTCAGAGAAGCCTGCTTATACCATCAGATGTTGGAATTAGGACATTGTTGGTATAAATCTCAGGCCACATAATATGAATGTTATCTCTTTATTCTCTTTAGATCAACTCAGTTTTAGTTTAACTAGCTTATGGGAATTCCAGATATTCTTGGGATGCTCTTGAAGTGCCAAGAGCACTTGAAGGGCACTGTGATGATTTGGATCTGGGATGTTCCCCAAAAGGTCATGCGTTAAAAGAAAACAGTAATGTTCAGAGGTAGGACTCTTGAGATGTGATCAGATCAGAAGACATTAATTTATGGATGGGTACACAGTTTGTCCTAATATTGGTTGATAATAATATTAGGAGTTGATAGAAACCATAGTAGTAGAGCTTACATGGAGACAGTAGAAGGGATGCCCTATAAGAGTATTCTATATACCATCTATCTATCATCTATCTATCTATCATCTATCTATCATCTATCTACCTATCTATCTACACCCAAGCCACCATGACCCTAACAGCTTTGATCCACCACACTCTTCCACTATAATGTTCTGCCAGACACAGGCCCATTCAGAAACAATGGAGCCAGCTGCCCCCTGATCATGGACTAAAACCTCTGAAACTGAGCCAGAATAGATCTTGCTTTCTTTAAATTATTTTTCTCAGGTATTTTGTCACAGCAATGAAAAGCTGACCAAACCAGGCACATTCTACCACTTGAAGTTATACCACGAATGAGTATGTGTGTGTCCCACCCCTGCACAGCTGTGGATTCTGTTTCTCTCTCTCTCTCTCTCTCTCTCTCTCTCTCTCTCTCTCTCTCTCTCTCTCTCTCTCTCTCTCTCTCTCATCTTCTCTTTTTTTTCTCTATCTCTCTTCTTCTTCTTTCATTACCCCTAAAAACATATTGGTCAGGCTCTTACTTGGCACCCAACATAAATGAACTAAAAGCTCCAAATACATAAGCAAACAAATGTTCCTTTCTCTAAGTTTTGTGTATGTGGTCATGGATTTTGGATTCCAGCAGAGAGAATACCAAATAAAACACTCATTGACTTAGGCCTGAGGGTTCCTGCTTGATTCTTTCCCTCTTTCTTTCTTTCTTTCTTTCTTTCTTTCTTTCTTCCTTCCTTCCTTCCTTCCTTCCTTCCTTCCTTTTGCAATCACCTAGCAAATCCTACTTTAGCAATCTCTTAGCAAATCCTATCAATACCACACCCAGGAAATGGTCTGTATCTGACGTCTTGTAATCATCACCATGAGATCCCTAGTCCAAGCCTCATAACCTATACTGAGCCTACCAAAATTAACACTGGGACTCATTCTGCCTGCCAAGAGGAAAGATCTCTTCCTAAAGCATACATTAAATCATGTTCATACTTTTCAGTTACTTTTCATTTATTTAATTGTCCTGTCCTAAAGTCCTTGTGTGAACTGGGCCTGGAATTTCTTGGTCATAACCACGTCTCTTCCCTGTCTCCCTCTCACCTGTAAGGCTCCAACCACACCAGCCTTCTTCCTGTTCTTAGAATGTATTTTGGGGACTATTAATATTTATTGGTCCAGGTGTTTTAAGTACACACTATAGAGGCATTTTTCCATTGAATTCACATAACAGTTTTTAATATTAGGTACCATTATTGTGGTATTCTACAGAAGGAAAAAATCAAATGGGGGCTAAAAACCATATGCTCTTGTGAGGCAGATTAGGCTGAAAAAGATATGAGAAGGAAATTAATCATGATGCAGGTTGGTGCAGAGTTGTCCTGGTATGAAGTCTTCTAATCCAGGCACTCAGAGAGGTGTAACCAGCACACAGCAAAGCATCCTAGCACCATGCTCAGGCCACCTACCTGCCCTCCCCCATCACAGCCACTATTAATACACTCAATTAGAAGTTATCAGACTGGAAAGAGTTGAAAGAGTTTAAGGCACAGAAAGAGAGAGAGAGAGAGAGAGAGAGAGAGAGAGAGAGAGAGAGAGAGAGAGAGACTTTTTAAAATTAAATATATTCCAAAAAAGACAATTAAAGTGTCTATCAATAGAATAGGCATATACATATATATATACATATATATATTTATATAAATATATTATATGCTTATATATTATTGATGATTAAATGAATGTGTATTCTTCTTTATTTATAGCTCTGAAAAGCTTGTTGTTTGTGATGAATTTTACCCTGCCATCAACAGTATGTTCAAGAAGAACATTTCATTACATGAATATAAATTCTGGAGCTATATAATGATGAATTTAAAATGAAAGCCAAAATTGTGTATGCATTATACTATCCATAAAAATACACATTGCATATAGGACTTCTGTAGAAAAATAAAATCCATTAGAGATATACTCAAATAACATCAACAGTTAACTCTGGGCAGTAACATTTTAATTGCTACTTTATCACTTTATCCTTTCTTTTTTCTCTTTATGTGGCATACATCACTTTGTTACCAGGTTTACTTTTTTAAACTTTTAAATATTTCTGAACATGTTTCTCTGGTGTTTCTTAGAATACAGGTAAAAATAACCTCTGCTATGTCTTCTTTCTTTCTTTCTTTCCTTCTTTCTTTCTTTCTTTTTTTCTTTTTTCTTTCTTTCTTTTCTTTTTTTTTGGGGGGGGGGTCTGGGGATGGAACCCAGGGGCATTCGACCTCCAAGCTACACTCTGTGCCCTATTTTTTTATTCTTTATTTTGAAATAGGGTCTCACTAAGTTGCAAAGGGCCTCACTTAAGGAGACACTTCCAGCCACAACTTCATATCTAGAATACAGGAGAAAGAATGGATAACAGTGGAATTAGAAGCAAGATGACAAGGAGATGCCAGCCATGCAAGAAAAGTGATTTTTGGAAGATCATCCCAGAAGGGATTAGAGAAAAGACAACTTCAGCCACACATGCTAGGGACTCTTAATATCATATATTGTAAGAAAAATGACCCGGGCATGGTGGAGGGAGCTGAGCAATGCTGGACTGGGAGCCCAGCCGTGTGTCCTGGGAACTCAGTGCACCCAGCCACCATGCTCCTATGCTGCTCCGAGGGCCATTGTGTGCTTAGAATAGCAGATCCTGGTCTTCACAGTGAGGCTGTGGGCCTCAGCTCTTGGAAGGGAGAGAAAATTCATTGCGGCTGAGTGCTCGATCTCACAACACCTTCAAAAATAAATAAATAAATAGATAAAATACTGGAGAAGAGCCAAGACAGTGGTGGTGGCAGCCAGGACTCAGGAGATGCAGATGGACTCTATCCAATTCACCTGGAACTTTTGGGGGGAAAAAATTTCCGCTAAGGGGAACTGCCCCTGCCACACGGGCTTAAGAATTATGGATACCATATCATGTAAGGAAGGAGCTCAGCAGAGAACCAGGCAGAAGGTGGCTGCGTGGTGGTGCCGATGGCATGGCAGCACCAGTTGAGCGTCGGAGCAGCAGCGCTGGTGCCAGCAGCAGAGGTGTAGGCTATTATTTTGGAAAGGCAGACATCTGATTCAACCCAACTTGATCTCCTGAAGAAATTGCCCCAAAGGTAGAATTTGGAGGGGCAGACAGATCCAGCCCAGTCCACCTTGAGCTTTCGAGGAAATCTACCCAAAAGTACACTGGCTGATTCTGCCACACATGCTTGAGAACACTGGACAACATGCTAAATGGCATAAGGGTTTGGGGGGTATCAGAGGGAGCCCCACATAGCCAGGAAGGGCCTACACACTGCGTGTTCTGGAAGTCATCAGCCCTCATGGCCCCACGCTCTTTGGCACAGAGTGAGAGACCAGGGTGCGCGTGGAAAGCAGAGCCTGCTTTCCGAAGTGAAGCTGTGGACCTCTGCCTTTGGAGGGAAGACAACATTTATTGCCACTAGGTATTTGGGGGTCCCAGCTTTTGCAAAAGACATGCTTTACCTTCTCATATTAAAAAAGAAGTGGAAGAATGCCAGGCATGGTGGTGCATGCTTGTAATCCCAGTGCCTGGGAGGCGAACACAGGAGGATTGCACTGGTTCAAGGCCAGATCACTGGCTTAAGAGACCCTGTTTCCAAATAAAAATAGATATTAAAAAAAAAATGAATCAGGTTTCCAGGAGTGTAGCCCGGAGATAGAGGGGTTTCTAGGAAACCCAGTACCACCAAAAAAAAAAAAAAAAAAAAAAAAAAAAGCGAGAAAGTAAGCAAGAAAGAAAGAAAGTAAGAAAGAAAGATGGAACATCTGTAGGAGGCCTGCTCATAATGACAGAGACTAGAGCCCGATGCACAGCAAGGTCAGTGCCCGGGACTCTGAGGCCAGTATAGGAGCCTTCCAGGCAGCTAGACTGGTGCCAGGGCCAGGGATGCTGGGATAGGAGCCTACCAGGAGGCAAAGCTGGTGATTGGGCCTCCGAAGCCAGGATCAGAGCATGCTGAGGGGTTAGGCCAGTGTTGGGGCCACCAAGGCCAATGCCAGGGCCAGTGAGGCCAGGATCAGATTCTGCTGTGAGGTAAGGCCGGTGCTGAGGCCCACAAGACCAGGATTGGAGCCTGTTGAGGGGTGAGGCCAGTGCTGGGAACAGCAAGGCCAGGATCAGAGCCTGCTATGAGCCAAGGCTGGTGCTGGGGCTTCTGAGGCCAGGATCGGAGACTGTTGAGGGGTAAGGCTGGTGCCAGGGCCAGCGAGGCTGGGATCAGAGCCTGCTGTAAGGCAAGGCCAGTGCTGGAGCCAACAAGAGCGGGATCTCAGTCTGCCAGGTGTCCAGGCCAGTGCCAGGGCCTTCAAGAGTGGGATCAGAACTTGCAATGCAGCATACACAGAGAAATACCACAGAAAATAAAAAAAAAAACAGATGCTTTCCCTAATATGCAAAAACTAGGAAGAAATAGATAATAGGAGAAGATCTAGTTGAAGAAAGGGCCCTATAGAGGAGCAATTAAGGTGACCAATCAGAGGGGATGGGATGGGGGAGGATGGAATCTCTTTAAAACTCATGATGTATGTAAACAAATGTATTAACGTTAATCACCAAATCAAGCATGCAATCGAGGAAGCGGGAAGGAATGGGATGGGGTTTGGATAAAGGTTAATTGGATGATGTGTCTTGTGTATCCTAACAAGTCTTGTATTCCATTGTGATGCATGACTACAATGCAACAATAATAAAAAAAATTAGACCAATCCTCTTTTAATATTTATTTCAAGCTGGGTGTGGTGACACATGCTTGTAATTCAAGCATTTGGGAGGCTGAGACAGGAGGATCATGGTTTGCAAACAGCCTCAGCTATTTAGTGAGGCCCTTTGAAAATCAGTGAGACCCTGTTTCAAAATAAAGAATAAGGCTGGGGATGGAGCTCAGAGGCAAAATGCCCCTGAGTTCCATCCCCAGTACCACAAAAATAAAAAAAAATAAATATTTTCTTTCAATATTCTATGTCCTATATTCTTTCAATATTTAATGCATGGTGACTGTAATTCACAGAAATTTTATTGGGCACTGGAAATACAAGAGTCTTATATTTACAGACAATTATAAAACAATATGGGGATAGAATAGTAAAATTATTCACAGGATATGTGTGCAGAATTGGGAGAGGAGCACCCCAAACTCAGCCAGCTGGCATTCAGGGAGGACATATAAGGAGATGTTTCATGAGCTGCTTGTGAAGGCAGATGCAGAGGAGGAGATGCCTTGCCACTCCAGGTTGAGAGAGTACATTACAGCATGCTTGTAACTCACCAGCAAAAAGGTGTGCGCAGAGAAACGTCAGGTCTGCAATTCATTCACACAGCATTCCTTGGGTTGCCAGCACCTGACTCTTCAGCATGAATCATCTTGTCTAACTCCCAGTGCTCCTTTCAGCTCAACTAAGTCAAATAGACTGTATGCAGGCTCTGACTGTGGGCCTTCCAACCTAAAGTGAAGCATCATGTAAATTTCCACCAATTCCATTATTTGCTTAGGTTTGGGCCACAGAAGGATTCTTAGATTGTCAGATATGACAAGATTAAAGATTCTAGTAAAATCAAAGTGATGTTTGGCCTGGAAACTTGATCCTTTTCCTACTTCCCTCCACCATTACCAGTTTTAAGAAAATTACATATGTATATGAGAATGTACATAAAGATATGTGAATATTTACAAAGAACTTCTATATCCCAAATACAGAATTCTATATATTTTCTCTCTCTCTCTCTCTCTCTCTCTCTCTCTCTATATATATATATATATATATATATATATATATGTATTTGTCTATAGATTCTATCTCTATATATGTATTGTTTCTATATATTCATATATATATACATATAATCCTATATATTCTCTATATATTATCTCTATAGAATACATATTCCATATATTATGTATAAGGAATATATTTTCTATATATGTATGTATTCTTTCTCATATATATGATAATATATTTGAGAATATATATAGAAAAATATATAAAGAGGAGGTCTACAAATATAAAACACACATATATAGAGATAGAGAAAAAGAAAGAAAAAAAAAGAAAAAGAAAGAGAAAGTAAAAGAAAGAAACAAGGAAAGAAAAAAGAAAGAAAGAAAGAAAGAAAGAAAGAAAGAAAGAAAGAAAGAACACTTACAATGGTTCTCAATGACCAAAGAAACAAAACTGTCTTCTGACAGCTGTTAGACTTGCAAATTCTCCAGCCATTGTTGAAACCTACTCAATCCAAAAGTGAGTGATCCCAGGAATCTGAGTTTAACAAATACTGCAGGTGTTTCTGACAAATGCTAAATTTTAAGAACCACTGATCAAAATAAAATAGGCAGGCAATATTTTAGAAAGTGGTCTAAGTACTGAACCTGTGCCACAGTTCAGTCCCTGGGGGATCAAAAAGATTGTTAAGAAGCATTTCTACACACAGTAGTTGAAAGCCTTCTGTGTTCCTTTCCCTTAAAATCTTGCCAGACAATGCCCACAGAAGAGTGGTACTGGCACCTAGCTCCATCCTGGAACAAGTCAAAAGTACAGAATTTCAGGTTCCACAGTCAATTCCAGGGTGATAGAATCAGGATCTTCCATTTAACTAGATTCCCTGTTCATTAAATGAGCATTTGAGAGATACTGCTATCAACCACACTCAAACTCAGGCCTCCAAATCAATACTTTCTCAATTATAATCTTATAAATGACATTGGCATGAGTTTTGCCTCATCCACACAGCAGAATCACTATTGTTTACTATTTCCATATGAACTTAATTTGCATTTTAGTAAAAAAAAAAGTATATCAATTAACTTATACCAATCCCATTTAAGGCAATGCATTTCAATTTGCAATAAAATATAGCATATACATAAAAATATAGCATAAATTGTCAATAGTACTGGGTTATAGCTAGATACCATTGACTGCCAAAGGTTTCTGGGGCCTGCCCTTCCTGTGTAAAAATAAAGAAGTCCAAGAATTGAAACAGCTGGTTTAGAAGTCAAACTACCACTATTCAGGAGAGCTAAAAGGAATGAAAAAGAGAAATGTCAATTCTATGCCACTGAATTACATATATATAAAGCTACATTCCCAGGAAATATAAAATTATCTGATCTCTTATCTAAAACCCACCCCTATATCCCTACCAAGAACTCTGTAAGAAATATTGTATCAACAGAGTGTTTCTCAACTGCAAAGCATATTCAAATCATCTGAGAATCTTGGGATAAGCAGGATTTTCACTCTTAAATTTGAGGAGAACCATTGCATCCTATATTTCTCAGAGACTGCCAAATGATTCCCTTGGTATTGTTTAGGGGACCACCCTTTTAGTTGCCCAGGTGCAAATAGGACCATGTCAGCAGGAAGAATTTGCATTCAGGAAAAGAATTCAATAAGGAAAGGGAGAGAAGACAGGTGAAGGTGTCTATAAAAGCTTCTATTTAATTCTGCTGCTGAAGGTCCAAACCCTCATAACAGGACACCGCTGTGACCATAATACCTCAGAGGTGGGAGCTAGCATTGGTTAGAGGTTTGATGAAGGTGAAGCCCTCCCAGGTTTGGAGCATTTGATCAACAGAAGAATTAGCTTGTCACCATTAACAACTAACAGCAACTGATTTTAGTGACCAGAAACCAGAAACCATTAAACTCACACAAACACGTTTCCATCTGTCTTTTTGAGTAATGCCTACCTAAACTGTCAAGCATTGTTCAGCTAGAACTTGACAAATTTCCTTATAAAGGGCCCCATCTGTTGATAATGTCACTAGATTCTATCCAAGAAGAATTCTAAAAAGGAGCTTAACCTTCTCAACTCTACACTTCCCTACAAAGCAACTCCGCTTTTGGATCCTTTGTGGCTCTCAATTTGATTGTATCTGACCTCTAAACCCTAGTCTCATTTAGTATGCATCCATTGCAGAGCCCTGGACAGCATCCACTCAGATCACATTTTTTAAGCTATTACACTACGCACTGTAGAAAGAGATAAAAAGAACATGAACCTGACGATGCTCAGATGGGAAACTCTTTTTATTCTCACTGATAGAGAAGAAAAATCATGTTCCCTGGATCCCTACAATATGTGGCATCTATGCAAACCTAGATCTGGCATATTTGACTGAAAAGGAGAAAGGAAACACAATTCAGGCCTCCAAGTCTACACATTATAATGTTTGGCCACCAGCAGGAGCTTCATAGGTTTCATGATTCTATTCTTTGTTCCTGAAATCATGACCCTTTGCACAGTCATGACCCCAAACCACCATCAGAGACTCCATTTCCCTATATTTTTTTAGCTTCATCTGTCAGCTTTCATCCTGTCTCCAGGTGATGTCCACCTGCCCCTTAGAAAAGGACAGAGGCTATTTTGATCTCTTCAGGCAAACTGCCAGTCAGCTCAAGGTAACATAATAAGCCAAACTGATGTTTCACTGAACTGACTGGGTGTCTGGTAGTTTGTTTTTGTTTTTCCACCAAATTGACACATCAAATCAGTCAGAATAAATTACCAGCCCCAGGGAGACAAATCTAAACTGCTGTCTCCTCTGTGTTCTTTCCAAGGGAAGATTCAAATCACTTACTACATAACCCAGTACCTCTTATATCACATTCCTGAAGTCACACAAAAGAGAGTAAAGGAGAGAGCAGTTTTATTTTTAAAAAAATTAGAGTTTACTATGCACCCAGTGCTTTCCTAAGCACTGGGCAAGTATTGACTAGTTAAATCCTCCTAACAACCCAGGAAGCACATTTTATGAATCCTATTTTACAAAAGAAGAAACTGATTCGCATTGAGATTAAGTCACTGAGCAAAAATCAAGACTATGGGTGCTTCAGCCAGATATTACTCAAGGCTCCCTGGCCTGTGAACCATTTATCTGATACCTCTGCTTCAAAGCATCAGAGGGCATACTCCTAGGATCAGAAGTCTGGAAATACAACCAGTTAGAAGCCATGGAGGCAGCAGTGGCCAAGACACCAAACAATCTTGCAGAAGAGACCCAGTGGGATCACAGTTTCCCTCTTCAATGACTGACAAGGTCCCTATTTAGTCTCACTTTTTCCAGAAGCTACAGGAAGATTGAATGACAAAAGATGAATGTGACATAGTATTCATTCTTCCATTTTCTTGTTTGTTCCTGTCTTCATTCAAAATTACCATGAGTACTACATAATAGTCAATAGTAGGACAATTAGAATCAAGCAGATGTGGGTAGAGACAGGTCCACTAGCTGACATTTAGTGGCCACAGTTGCCGTGGGGACATTATTACATTCTGCGAATCAGGTTCTTTTGATATCTGGAATGAACATGTGGTTGTTGCCTTGTGAGAATTAAATAGAAACATATGAGTAATATGATTTATGATTATATAATAATTATAATTTTCAGTATAATGCTGGACTCTACAAAAACTAACTTTTGTTTACATTACTTTGTTATAGGTTTGAGAGGAGATAAGTAAGATATTCCCTTCTCATAGAAACTGCAGTTCTGAATACTATCATAGAGATCTCACTATACCATGGGAACCCAAAAAGGAAACAAACAACTTGAAGAAAGAAGTGAATGTCCTTTTAGGTACTAAAAGGCAAATAATTTATATGATGGATTATACAATAGATAAGGGATTTTTTTTTTTTTGGTGGTACTAGGGTTTCTGGAAGCCCTTCTACCTCCGGGCTACACTCCCAGACTCATTTTTTATATTTTTATTTGGAAACAGGGTCTCAAGCCAGCAAGGCTGGCTTCGAACCTGTGTGATCCTCCTGTCTCCGCCTCCCAAGCGCTGGGATTACAAGGGTTCACCACCACGCCCGGCTTGGATAAGGGAATTAAATAAAGCATTGTGGTCAGACTGAGTGGGGGACAGGAGAGCACATTAGGTTAGACATTTTTAGTAGATGGGGCCCTTTAACAGAATAAGATGGGGTTGTGCCACACTTCTTATTCAGGGTGTTAAACAGAGGCTGGATGGCCATCTTCCAAGGGAGGGGGATGTCACTCCTCACGATCACTTAACCACTTTGAGCTTCTTGGAGAGGTCAGTGTGCTTACAAGGTGACCATGGCATTTCATGAGGTTGCATGTGTAGAAGGACTTTAATAGAGTCATTCGTTCATTGAGAAAATATTTCCTGCCTACTATGTGCTAGAAACTGTGAAGATATTGGGAATATGACAGTGAACAGAACATTATCCTTGCCCTCATAGAGTTTAAATGCTAGTGTTGGGAGGTGTTTACAGAAGCATATGTAAATATTTAATGAATTTTATGATAAAGCAAGTAGGGTCCTCCTAATGGGAAGCACAGTGGTGAGACTGCTGTTTGCCTATAGTGACTCTGAAAAGATGATATTTGCCTATAAAATCATGAGCCAGAAGGGGAACTGCCAGAGATAGAGGAAACAGCAAGAGAGAAAGAATAAAGGTAACATGGCAATATAGACACAGCCATCCATTCCCTTGTACATTGGTGAGGTAGTGGCCAAAATAAGAATGGACATTAAAAGTCCTGGAGTTGACAGTGAGAAGGTGACAGGGTAGGTCAACTGAGAAGAGGTGAATTAGGGCAGTGATGGGGTGGAAATTCAATGGGCATGAACTCAAGAAAGCCTAGGAGGAGAAGGAAGGGAGATAGTTATAAGTAACTCACTATAGTTTCAGGGAGAGAAGTGGAGAAACAGAGTTATAGCAAAAACGAAATGTGCCGTCAAGAGCTGCTTTTTTTTTCTCCCCCACTCTACACCTAACCCCAAGAAGGCAGCTACTCCAGCAAAGATGAAATAATTAATAGTGCCAGAAAGAAGGAAGTGGATTTTTTACTTTAAGTAGAGGAGAGGGGAAAGGATTCTGTTTATGAAGAATAGGGTTGGCCTCAGAGAGGAACATAGTTACTTATCCACCACAATAGAAAGAACTTTAGAGTAAAATGGGCATACATCCAGGGAGGACAGTAGATAGATAGGAGTCTTCCCTTGTGGTTTCTTATAATGCTTTCATAAAACAGAGAGCAGGCTTAATGGCAAGGACTTGGCATGGGTGGGCAGTTAATATAGAAGGTTTGAGGAAAATAAGATAAAATAATTGGATAGTAGATGATCCAATGGTTTAAATTATGGTCATCAAAGTAGTTTGTGGGCCAAATTCAACCTTCTGGACCTGTAAATAGCTTTGTTGGAAAACAGCCACACCCATTAATTAGGTCCAGAGTTACTTTCCTACAATGATGGCCAGGTTATGATAGAAAACTTGTGTCTCCCAAAGTTTAAAATACTTACTGTCCAGCTCTTTACAGAAAACTCTAAGATGATGGCCAGGTTATTACAGAAAACTTGTGTCTCCCAAAGCTTAAAATACAGTTCATCCCTTTGCCAACCTCTGGTCTAGAGAATTGAGTTGGATTTTTTCACAAGGTTAGAGATACAGATTAGTGCTTATAAATTTTAGGATCAACTAGAAAATATGGAAACTAAAAAGACACAGAGGTACCTGTGTGTATGGAATTGAGGATAAGAGGAGGAAAAATGAAAATCTTTCCCAGGCACCTTTAGCTATTTAGGTACATTGTAGAAAAGGAAAAGTCTCAGAATTAACCACGGTTGGCATTCAGCCAGACTAAGATAATAAATGTAGAGAATGGTAGAAGAATTGAAGGATCACAGAAAGGGAGGAATAAAGAACCTGGACATCAATCCAATTAAACGAGGTCATGATGGGAAGAGTGATGGCAAAATGCAGTATCAGTGGATTAAGCTTTAGCGGGTTTCAGGAAATGAGAGAGTGGCGTATTAAAGGAAATGAGCACTAAAGAGGATGCTTAAAATAAAGATTGAGGAGAGGTTGGTAATGGAAAGGCAAATGAAACATGAGAGTGAAGGGTGAGGATAAAATAAAGCAAGGGATACATGCTCTTTACAGAAAATAGCTCATAGAACTCTACAAGTTCATTTCCAATTTGCTAGACCTAAGTTGTGCACGTGGTGTAGCAATTCAATTTGTGGAGCAAATTTGGAAAATGTGAGCAGCAAAGAGCTTTTCTCATTTGTCGAGTTTCCTAGAGATCAGTGAAATTGCATGAGAAAGAGGGAAAATAAAACAACAGGTAAGAGAAAGTCCATGAGCTTTCAATGTATGTCTTACTAATAACTCCATCTCCCCAGGGACACGGCTCCAACTGAAAGACACTACCCAGGTTTACTATCCCTGCAATGGCCTAGATGACAGACAGAAAGCAGGAACTGCAGATTTCATTATTTCCCTACACTGTTGATGACATGGAGCGCAGGCTGAGTTATGTGAGGGTTTTCAGGTCGTTCCAAACTAAACACAGTCTGTCACTTTTTTGAAATCATAAAGAATAACTCATCTTCCTACCCTTACTCTTGACCTCACTCATATAGCTTTCTTCTTTTTTAATCATTGTGTCTCTTACATCAACCACTTTTAATGGGGAAAGTGCTGGTCCTGGGCAACTCTTTCTGTGTTTACCATCTTTCCTGACCCACCTTCAAAGTCATGGATACATTCCAAGCTGATTACATGGGTCACAGCCTTTCTGAGAGGCCAAAGCCAGCTGGTTCAAGTCAATTGTATTCCTTCCAATTGGCAAACGATAAATGGAGGCTTTTTTTCCCCTCAGGAGATTGACTCTACAGTTGGTGATTGATGACTTGATATTATGCCTTTCAGGCCAGAATAACATCTCACCCTCAGCCAGATTCCATGAATTTGTCTAGATGCTTAGATTAGCCTCTCCACCCAGCACAGAACACCACATATGAGCTTATTTGTAAATTTAGTAATATATTTAAAGATCTCTTTGCCCATCTTTTGTATATGTAAATTTTCTCTTTATACATGAATTATATTTATTTTATTCATATACATGTTTATATATGCAGATAGGTATGTGTGTATACATGCACACACACACACGTATATATGTGAATACATATATAAGAATGCATGTGCACATGTCAATACATATGCATAGATAAATATATGTACATATATAAATATATGTGTGAACCCATATCTATATGCATATGTAGGTATATATACATATACATGTATGTATATGTATACACATATATAGAAACACACATGCTGATTGTGAGAAAATAGAGATCAGAGGGACAATTGCTCTTCTAAAAACCTAACAGTCTGCCGGGCATGGTGGCGCACGCTTGTAATCCCCGTGCTTGGGAGGCGGAGACAGGAGTATCATGCAGATTCGAAGCCAGCCGCGCTGGCTTAAAAGACCCTGTTTCCAATAAAAATATAAAAATAGGTCTGGGAGTGTAGCCTGGAGGTAGAAGGGTTTCCAGGAACCTCAGACCACCAATAAATAAAGAAATAAAAATAAAACCTAACAGTCTATACAGAAAAAAAAAAAAAGTGTGGGACCAGGTATGGTGGCTCATGCTTGTAATCCTAGTACTTGGGAGGCTGAGACAGAGGGATCAAGTAGGTTCTAAGCCAGCCTCAGCTACTTAGTGAGGGTCTTAGCAATTTAATGAGACCCTGTTTTCTAATAAAATATAACAATAGGTCTGGGAGTGTAGGCAGGAGGTAGAAAATCCCTGGGTTCCATCTCCAGTACCAGAAAAAACAAATAATTAAATAAAGTGTGAGGCGAGGGTGTAGCTGAGTGGAAGTGTGCATGCTTAACAAGTGTGAGATCTAGGTTCAATCTCCCCAAAAAACAAAAAACAAAACCAGCGGTGTAAGTGTGTGAAGTAACAGGAAGGGAACAGTAAAGAGGAACTGAAAACAGGGCGCCTGACTCAGCCTCAAGAAGGCTTCTCAGCCTCGGCGTCTCACCTGTGGCTCTCCTGTTGTGGGGCTACTCGATGAAGGTTCAGCAGTACCCCTGTCCTCCACACACTGGATGCCAGCAGCAACCCTTCACAAGTCGTGACGACCATAAATGGCTCAAACATTACCAGACATCTCTGAGGAGGGAGAGGAGGAAAATTCCATTTGAGACCCACTGGGCTGAAGCAGCAGCAAAGGTGCTCTGGAGGAGCTGCCTCTTTCAGGACCAGAGCTCTTTCCTCACTACACAAAATTAAATATATTTTTAAGCAACAACAACAACAACAAAAAATCAACCCATGAAGAGAGAGCATATTCAAAACACTTAAGTAATTTTATAGTAGGTGCAACATAGACTGAGGATCGCAGTAGAAGGGGAGGGTACAAAGGTAAACTGGATTCAGATTAACCCAAAGTTTCATTAACTGAAATGTCTTTTGGCAATTCTAAAGCTAGGTATACTGTCAGGAGTACCTGTGCTGGTATTTAAAAATATAAATGTCTCGTTCCAGTCTCATTGAATCAGAATTCCTGCAAGTAGGGTCCAGGAATACGAATAGTTTTTAAAGTTTTTAACTTAAGGAGTATTTAGTGTCTTGTTATTTCGAGTTTGATCTGTAGGACTGAAGCCTCAGCATTACTGTGGTACTTGGTAGACATGCAGAGTGTAATTCGAAACCCACCAAAGGGAGGCCTACATTTTACAAACACCTCAAGTGATTTCTATTCATGTTAAAAAACCCTGCTCTAGCCTATAGAATGCCATTCAGAAACACAAAAGTAAGTACCACTAATGACCTTTAGAAACACACACCTGGCTTGTTCAGTACATTCTTGTTCAGATAAGAATAAAAAGCAGCAGACGTAGAGATACACACCTATAATCTTTGTACTTGAGAGACTGAGAGAGGAGGATTTCAAGTTCAAGGCCAGCCTGAAAATTAGTGAGACCCTCAGAAATGTAGCAAGAATTTGTTTCAAAATAAAAATAATATAAAGGACTGGGTGTGGCTCAGAGGTAGACTGCCCCGAGGTTCGAATCTCCAGTTTAAAAAAAAAAATCAAGAGAAATTTACAGAAGAACATGCACCATTAAATCATTCTTTTCAAATTTTCTCTACATGGAAAATTGAAGATATATTAGTTATATAAAATATGGTTAGCTTTCATAAAATTTTATGAGAAAGAAAAGGATTGTTGAACATCAACACTGATCATAAAATAACCTCTTACGAACCCAAATCCAATTCTAAAATAAATCTGCATTCTCCAGGATCACACACAAATCCCATTATTTTAGACTGAATGGCAGGCAAGGGGAAATTTACTACATGCTGGAATAATGACAGAAAATAGATATTACTTTTAAGAAAACTTCTGTCATTCCAGATTGTTAGCCTACTATAATTGCAGGATGAATTGGAAATTTAACCTGCCTATAGGCAAGAGAGATAGCTTTAAAATCAAATAATAAACGACCATTTGGATACCATTTATAAATTGTCCAGCACTATGCTAATGTGTCACATCGATCGTTTGTTATAAAAATATTCTTCCATTTCACAGATAAGAACATCGAGATGCTATGTAGGAATACTCCTGGTGTCCCATATAATAAACAGTGTGGTCTCAAGACAGTCCTCTATTATCTGGTCCTCTACTCCATTCTCCTGACCACTCTGATTTAAGCTTAGCTATAAAAGATCTATTAAAGCCTCAGTCATATCTCTCTGCAAGCTTACTCATAACATATTTGAGTGTGTTCCTTCCTTTTTAATTTTAAAATGCCAATAGCAAATCTATGAGACTCTTATGAGTCTGAGATCAAGCTACTAAAAAATCACTGTGAGCCGGGCATGGTGGCTTACACTTGTAATCCCAGCATTTGGGAGGCTGAGACAGGAGAATCATGGTTCATAGAGAGCCTCAGCTGCTTAGTGAGGCCTTTTGCAACTCAGTGAGACCCTGTTTCAAAATAAAGAAAAAAAATAGGGCATGGTGTATAGCTCATAGGTCGAATACTCCTGTGTTTCATCCTCAAAAAAAAAAAAATCATTGAGCAGTGAAAATCATCACAATTATGTAAATTTCAGCAAACACTGCAGAATACTATGAAAAAATCTGACTCAGTATCCCTGCTCTATTGTAAACCTATGCAATAATCTTAAAGATAGTAGGATGATGGAAAATAACATTTTTATGAAAAACATCTCAATGGACCCTAAAAAAAAAAAAAAAAGAAAGCACTAAGCAGAGAACAAGAGCTCATGAATATAGTTGTGTCTGGTAGCTGAACAGTAAAAAGAAGTCTCAGGATATTTGAATCCGAGTTCTCTAGAGTAATGGGAAATTATATTTTTTACAGTTTTCTATTTAAAGTTAAAGGAGGGCAAGAGAAGGGGGGGGGGGCTAAAGAGCCTTAAAAGATAGCTGTATAATTCAACCCAATTCTATTGGTTTTAGGACAGGAGAAACAGTGGTGTAAATCCCAGTCCAAGTATGGGCAATAAGATGAGATGTCCCAGTTCACATAGTTGATAAAGAAAAAGAAGAAATTTTCATATCTCAGAGAAGTTGACATATAAAATAAACCATCACATAGGCATTCATGTACACTGGGCACATGGATAAGAGGAGACAGGGACATGAGTTTTATCTTGGCTCTGTAACCATCACTAAGGACTTCCATGGAAACTAAGGGTTGACTAGAACCAGGGCCAGATCACAGTGACTAGTTGTCTGGACCAGTGCAGAAATATAGCCTCACAGGGAAACCAGACTTACTCTGGCATAAACTTTTGTTAACCTGCTACAGAAGTATTTTGAGCTGCTTGAACTGATAAGGAAGTACAAAGTTAAAGTAGAGAGTGGAAGAAGTCACTCCACATTAGCTAGACGAGATCATGATGTGTACAGGAAATTAATAGAAAATAAAAAAAAACCTAGTCAGAATGAGCTACGACAGGTATTGTTGTAAGAGAAAGACTGACCAAAGAAAATTCCAAAGGCGTATCAGGTCCTCAATGCCTAGTCTCTAGGAAGCCTCCCCCATTTTAGCCATCTTACCTGTGATCACAGAGAGATATTATGATAATTCGGAAAAACTCTGGGCCAGGAGAAATAAGATCTCACTTTATTCCAGCTCTTGCTCTGAAATGTATGGTAAATTGTATAGTATTAAACAAGTCATTCCTCTACTTATAGATTCCACTTTCTCATTAGCAAAATGGTCACATTGGTTTATGAGACTTCCACTATCCCTTTTAGCACTAAGATTTTATGACTCTGTGCATTATGCATCCAAATTGGTGCACTCAGCAACATTGAGACAGATTGTGCCCTTTTTACATAAAATGTTTAAAATGATGAATTAAAAACTTATAATATCAGGGCCTAAAAATTTGATACTTAACTCTAAAGGAAAAATTTTTATGATCATGATCTGTTTTACCCCATAATTTTAGTTGAATTTCACTTAGTTGTATTTGAAAATTAGTTAAAAAATATTTTCTTTATTTGTGGGGCTTCCAATTTACTGAAGGAGAAAAAAATAACTAAAACAAACAAACAATGGCAAAACTGTGCCTGGTGTCACTTGCTATGAAGGAAGCATGGCATTGAGGTCAGGCATCACGTTGTCCTGGGGAGAAAGTGTGGCAGTGAGTTTTTAACATTGTAACTGAGATCTGGGTCCCCAAAGAATAAGAATGCCAGGGCAAGGAATGTTTAGGCAATAAAATCCCCCAACATTAAGAGCATAAGACAAAAAGATATGAGCATATTGAAGAACTAGGATTCAGTTGACCAATGAAAAGATGGAAGATAAAGAGGGAGCACTGAGCCTGCCAGGAGCTGTAGTCTTGATTGTTGTCTTGGAGCTCATCAGATGATTCAATGAATGTAGACTATGTAACTGCACTGATAGAATCTTTAAGTAGAAAAACTATAGCAAATACTAGCCAAGTCATTCATATATACCCGTTACTTTGCTAAATTGCTTTCATAAATTAATTCTTTTCATTCTTAAAATAACCCTATAAGATAGGAACTGTTATTATACAAAAATTACAGATGAGGCATAATAGACAAAAGAAAGTTCAGTTGACTTGCTGAAGATCACACAGCCAGGAAATTTTCAAACCAGATTCATTCCTAGGCATCCCAGCTACAGAGACTGTGCTCCTAAATAATGCGTAAAGTCGAGCATGGTGGCACACACCTATGATATCAATACTTGGAAGGTCGAGACCAGTAATTTAGTGTGACACTTAGCAACCTAGAAAGACCTTGTTTCCAAACAAAAATAAGACCTGAGGATGTGGTTTTAAGTTAGAATGCCCCTGGGTTCAATCCCTAATACTTCAAAAGAAAAAGAAAATGTGTGATACCAGCATGTTTCAGATTTTACAGGTTTCAAGTGTTTGATTTATGTAGATAGAAATTATTTCAAGCCGGGCGTGGTGGTGCACCCTTGTAATCCCAGGGCTTGGGAGGCTGAGATAGGAGGATCGCACAGGTTCGAAGCCAGCCTCAGCTACTTAGTGAGGCTCTCAGTAACTTAGTGAGACCCTGTTTTTAAATAAAGTATAAATAGGTCTGGGAATATAGCCCAGAGGTAGAAAAGCCCCTAGGTTCTACCCTCAGTACCACAAAAAAAACAAAAAAGAAATTATTCCAAAGATGAATTTGATTTTTTTCTCTATTTTAAGAAGAAAAATTATATGATGTGATACAGTGATATGCAATGGTTGTGAATATTGTGAGCCCAACTCCTTCAAAATGAAAGGTGCAGGCTGACATAGTGGCTCATTCCTGTAATCCCAATACTTGGGAGGCTGAGACAGGAGAATCACAAATTTGAGGCTAGCCTTAATGAAGCCATCAGCACCTTAGCAAAACACTGTTGTTTTTGTTTTTTTTTTTAATAGGGCTGTGAGTGTATATTGGCAGTAAAACACCCATGTGTTCAATGTTCAATTCCCACTTTAACACACACACACACACATCTACATGCATACATCTACACACACACATCTACACGCATCTACACACATCTACACACATCTACACGCATACATACATACATTAAGTGTAGTTTTTAAAATGCAGACTAGTCAGAAGGGGTCTGTGATGAGATTTTGAAAGGCTGATTGTTTTGAAATATATCATGACATGTGTTCAATTAGTTAAATTCAGCTCATCATAAGTTAAATTGATATTATTCTGAAATATTTTATTAGCTAAAATAACTGATCCGAATCTTCTGGCAGAAATGCTGACAATCATTTACACCTTAGTTTTTACACTAAGGTATGAAATGGGATATTTTATATGTTTGTGTGTAAAGATAAATAAGTAGCTTAAATAGATGGATAGAGAAAAAATGTAACAGGGATGGATCTAGATGAGAGGAAAGGAGAGAGACAATCAAAGGTAGCTAACACTGCTATTATTAATTGGTATACAAACAAAACAAGAGCAGTTAACCCATATAGTATTCTGGATACCAACTGTTCTTCCAAGCACTTTGCATAATTTATTTTAATCCTGTCAACAGTTTCATGAGCTATGTAAACTTATCCCCATTTTACAAATAAGGACACCGAGGCAGAGGGAGGTTCATTACTTTGGATGGAAGAGTTAGTAAGTAGTGGAATTAGAGCCACACTCGCCTAGTCCGTCCTTGAAGTCTGTGCCCGTTACCAGACACACCCTGTGAGCATGTGGGTATCTTAATTAGCGCCCCTTTATCACTGTCAGGAAAGACTCTTATTCCTTTGGCCTTTGCCTCACCCACTATACACAGAGTAGCAGCCCTGGATAATATTCCTGACAGTTGTCAATGAATGGAACTAATTAGCATGGAAGGAAATGTCAGTTTCTTCTTCACAGAAGGAAATCTTTAAAAATAACATTTTATCTTATTTTCTTGATTCTGTGTTTAAAGAGGCAGGCCATGCAGCTGAGAAAAAGTTAGTGTTTCCTAAGGCACCCTAAGTTAGGGTGTCCTGCCCCCACAAGACTTCCTCCTGCCACAGCAAACCTATCTCGACCCACCCAATGGGCATCCAAACACTTTGTTGAACGCGCAGCCCATATCTGCTCTTGAATCACTTCCAATATTTCATATAGAAGAATAACTTCACTTACAGCATGTGTGGCCATGGGGAGAGCTAAGCCCACTGGGACCCAGATGTACTAGCAGCCCACACCCTCAGCACAGATGACACCCCCGGCACAATGGATACGGAACTCCGAATCACGAAGACTCTCATTCTTCCTGATTAGATCTCTTCCAAACGCTGTTGTGTAAGTGATTGATGATGAGGGCTGTTTCTTATTTGTTTCAGAACATTTTTTTCTCTGTAAGGAAGAATATAATTAGAGACACTGTTAAATACCTCTCTCATTGTTGCGTCATCTATACGAAGATTCAAATGAGATGTGCCTTTTTTGAGTTAATTGCTGGGAAAGCTTCAATTTTGTTTTCTTTTGTGGAAATTCAAAACTGGTATAATTGGCCATCTTTATGTATTCATCCTCATTTTTCTTGTGGCCACTGGAAATCTCAATGACACTTTTTTCTTCCTTCCTTCCTTCCCTTATTCCATCCTTTCTTTTATCCGTCCATTTGTATTTCTAAGTATCTGGCCTAAGAAAGAGACATTTCATTAAGTATTTAGTGAGTAAATAAAGTAAGGAATGGACACCATAGCTATGCACCATAGCTACTCACCATAGCTATGTACTGAGCCCTGGTACTGAGCATCTTGGAACAAGTGTCACTGATGAATCACAAAGAAACCAAATGAGAGAATATGGTTGGTTGTCTTGACATAACACCTTGTGTTAAGCTGGAATAAAACTCAATGTTTATAATGCATCAACATTTTTTCTTCAAAATCAAATTCAAATACTTATAAGCCAATTAATCTTTTTTGGTCAGACTATATAACAAAGAGAGCACATCTAATCAATTAAAAGATAAAGCGGCTATACAGTCCTCTTTGGTAATAATTTTGGCTATGAGTGCGCTACATATATAACACCTCCCACGACAAACATCTGCTGAAATATCTGCCCTATCTGCTATTCTCCCTTTAGTGAGCCATTTTTCAATACCTCTTGTTCAATAAAAAATATTATTTTCTTTTTTTTTTAATTTATTTTATTGGTGCACTGTATTCATACATCATAGTGGGATACAAACTTTTGTAGACATACATGCACACATCGCCCAGTCAGCCCCCACCCGATCCCCACCCCATTCCCTCCCCATCCCTCCTTCCCATGCTTGGCTTAGTGGTCGACATCTAGTATTATAGCAAATCATCCAAAATTAAAAATGATAATCTCACGTAACAGTTTCATTTGTCTGATACCAAGCTTTTGATGACTTAAAGATAACATTTCAATATTTCCTTTTACTTTCTTTCTTACCAGAGAATATTTTTTTTCTATTTTTTTTAGGTGAAACTATCATATATTTGTATATTTATTTTTCAGAAAAAATCTATCCTAATATGGAATATGGACTCTAGGTACCCAAAACGATCTTGAAAAAGAACAAAGCTAGCAGATATATATTTTCTGATTTCAAACCATATAAAGCTACAATAATTGAAACAGTGTAGTACTATTCTAAAGGCATATATATAAACCATTGGAGTTAAATAAAAGCCTAGAGCTAAATTCTTCCCTATATTGTCAAGTTATTTTTGACAAGGTTTCCACGAACATTTGGTGGTGGAAATAAAAATCTTTTAACTAAATATTGTTAAAAAATAATAATTACATGGAAAAGAATACAATTGGACCCTTACCTAATCCCATATACAAATATTAACTCAAAATAGATAATAGACCTAAATATAAATCTTAAGACTATAAACTTTTAGGAGAAAATCTGGGTCATTAAACCTCCCAACATTGAAATTGGCAGTGATTTCTTGGTTATGATTTCAATGGCACAGGCAACAGAGGAGTATACAAACTCCCTAAAAAAAAAAATTGTATATCCAAAGACAATGTAAACAGAGTTAACAGTTACTAATAGAATGGGATAAAATATTTCCAAATGCTATATCTGAAGGTATATTAATATTCCAACTAGAAATCCTAAAAATTAACAACAATAAAGGCAAACAATACCCTTTTGAGATAGGTAAAAGACTAACATAAATAATGAATCTCCACAGATAACCAATCTTAGTTGTCTGTTGGATGGAAAATCTTGTTTCTCAAGTTCTGGAGTGTGTTACCTATTTCTTCTTTGTAGTTAATCTCTTTGAGTATTTTCTCTAGTGCTGGTTTTGAAGACATAAATTCCTTCAGTTTCTGTTTGTCACAGAAGCTTCTTATTTCTCCATCTAATTTGATAGAAAGTTTTGCTGGGTAGGAAATTTTTGGCTGGAAGTTGTTTTCTTTCAGAGTTTGGAATATGTTACTCCAAGCCCTTCTGGCTCTCATGACTTGTTTTGGGAAGTCTGGAGTGATTCTAATTGGCTTGCCTCTGAATGTCACTTGGCCCTTTGCTTTTGTTGCCTTTAAGATTCTCTGCTTGGCTTCCACATTGGTCATTTTGACAATTATGTGGCGTGGGGATCCTCTTCTCCGATCCTGTCTAAAGGGAGTTCTATAAGTTTCCTGGACCTTTGTATCAACCTCTTGCTCTATGTTTGGAAAATTTTCTGCTATTACTTCCTTGAAGAGATTGTTGATCCCTTTGGTTTCACTTTCTTTTCCCTCCTCTATTCCAATAATTCTTAGGTTAGCTCTCTTAAAATGGGCCCATATTTCTTCAATATCAGATTCCTGCTGTCGGATATTTTTTTCTAGATTAGAAACTATGATTTCATTTTTGGATTGCTTATCTTCTAAGAGCGAGATTCTGTTCTCCATGTGTTCTAATCGGTTGTTTGTGCTTTGAATTGAGGCCTTTACTTCATTAATTGCATCCTTTATCTCTTTTTGGCTCTCTCTGAGTTCTTTTCAAAGCACCTCTATTATTTCTACAGTTATTTTCCTGATTTGATCTTCTAGAAATCTCTGATTTTCTGTTTTATCGGGTTCTGATGTTGTGGGGTTGTGGGCATTAATTGCTCCAGTATTATTCCTCTTTCCCATGATTTCGGATGTTTGTGCCTTCTCTGGGTTCTTCCCTTGGGTCACTATGACTTCCCTTAAGGTGTTCTGGATCTCGAGTCAGTAGTATTTCAGACCCCACTACTCCTTTACTGGGTTTTATCACAGAGTCTCCGACCCAGAGAGTCGATAGAGGCTGCTTTAGACTGTGGGGGGTGCCAGGTTGCACGTTCTCCTATGGTGTGATATCTCGGCCACCGCCCCTTCCCCACTGGGTCAAGTCCCAGGGATTTCTCCTCTGTGGCCCTCAATTTGACTCACTGTTCTTGAGTACGCAGATGTAGCTGTACTGGCCTCGCTGAATTTGCTGCTGCTGCTGCCGGTAGCAATATGGCGCCGCTGCTACACCCTCGGCTGTGGGGCTGGCGTTTTTCTTTTTGATTTTGATTTCTACTCTGAATCCCTGCAGCGTGTGCTGAGCTCGGCCACTGGGAGCTGTAGATGCTCTCTGCGCGGAGAAATCTCGCCTAGCTGTTCCTCAGTGGCTCACCTCGGCTTGCTGTGGCCGTCTGGTGAATTCGCCGCTGCCGCCGGCAGTATGGCGCTTCTGCCGCGTCTGCCGCGTCCTCGGGCGCAAGGCCGGTGTATCTCCTCTGTGGCTCTGTTCTCAGTCCGCTTTCTCTCTGGAGCCTGGTGATTTTTTGTTTCACTGGTGATGGTGTTTTCTGGCTATGAAAGGCGCTGATTTTGTGGTAATGGATATTTGTTGTTAGCGGAGCTCTTAAGCCCTGCTTTTCTCAGTCGCCATCTTCCCGGAAGTCCAAAAATATTATTTTCTTATGCTATTAATTTAATTTAATTTTTTGTGGTACTGAAGATGAAACCCAGGGGCATTCTATCTTTGAGCTATTCTTCCAGTTCTATTTTTTATTCTTTATTTTGAACCAGGGTCTCACTGAGTTAGTTGCAAAAGGCCTCACTAAGTAGCTGAGGCTGTCCAAGAATTGTGATCCTCCTGTCTCAGCCTCCCAAATGCTGAGATTACAAACGTGCACCACCATCCCTGGCTTGTTGTTGATTTTATATTCCATCTCTGGACAGAATTGTAAAAGCCATTTTATGAACCACAGTCTGACTCAGAGATGCGCAAATGAGCATGTTCAGCTAATGAGAGTCTTTCTCTTATGTAATTCAGTTTGGAATTGGGAGCAAAAATGTCACTAAAATCATAGTATGGGGAAGGTGCTTATTTTCATCTTCCCATTATGTAGAAAAGAGGGACAAGTATAGTGTTGGGGGGTACAAGAAATGAAAAAAATGAAAAAGAGGACCACTGAGGAGAAGGAAGAAAAGAATGAAAGAGGGAGAGGAGAAAAATAGAGGAAGAAGAGAAGGAAGAAAGAGGAAGGAGGTGAAGGAGAAGAGGAGGAGGAGTAGACTGAGAAGGATTCAGAAACAGACCCACAAACCTCAGTGGATCATGCATCCCATCCACTTTGAGTTAGCTTTTCTTCTGTATTTGCCTGCACTGAGGTCTCTGCACCTAATGCAATTGTGAGCATTATAATTTGTGTATGCTCCCCAATATTCTTTCATCATCCATATTCAGATAGGAACTACCTGATAATCTTAGGTTAGAAGGGATTATTATTATTTTGCTTATTTCTTTGAGTATCATGAGTTATTTATTTTGCTCATTTATTAGAGTCATAAATTTAGAAAGGGGCTCAAGAGCATCCACATGGCTCTAGCTAAGGTGACTGCATCAGAGAGACATCTTTTCAAGACAGCTTCTTCACACAAAGGTGCCTCGACCGAAGGCTCTCAGCCTCTTTTCATTTGATGTCTTATCTTCCACTGTATCTTCACATTGCTCAAGCATCTCAGAATATGGAGGTTGTGGTGACCCAAAGAGAGTACAGGCTGCCAGTGAGACATGACGGGCACAGCCACAGACTCGGGTGCATCCCCCACCATCTCATATTATAGAGATGCACAGCCAGCTCTCATATGTGCAATGATTGAAAAAATGTAAATGTGTTTGCATATTTCACTGATGTAGGTGTGCACCATTTTATGCAAAACCCTATTGTTTTTTGTTCTCCTTCAGAAGGCGGCTCTGCCAGTGTTCTTTTTACTGGGGATCTCAATGACTGTAACCTCATCTGGTCTCCGACTGGGCCCTGACTGCATGTCAGAACTGGCTTCCAAGAAGGACCATCTCAAATGCGAGAATTTTAAGAAGTTGTAGAAATTGTAGGATTTCTTAGAATATTACCTCCAAAGTCACAAAGCAAGTTTTTTATTAAACACTGCTTTAACACAAAAACAGCCTGGATGGGGAATGCATGGGCAGCAGGGCCATCACGTACGGTATGAGGCCAGAGGCAGATCTTTGAACATCAGCTACTGTATACCTATTTGTCTCTGGAATGGTTTGTCATTATGTTCCTGGTTATTTCTACACCTCCCTGAGTTCTTAGCACAAATAGTCTATCCTCTATGAAGTCTTTACACAGGTAGCGTCTCTTGCACATAGATTTGCCCTACAGATGCTGTATCTCCTTAGAGATGATTTACAAATCAGCCTGTGCAGTCGACACTGGATACCTTGAGGGGATTATGCATGTCTTACTTCATCTTTATATTGGAGGCACTAATGGCTGGTGCTCAGTAAATGTTAGCTGGGCGAAAAAGCATGTATGTGTCAACACATTTAGTCCTTAGGCTGAGAAAAATAGCAATAGATGGTTCCACATAAAATTCTTGTTCCCAAGATTTTCATGTCAGGGTTATGTCAGCTTGGAGACCATTTCCCCTCATAATATATTCACACATGATGTCAACTCCTATCAGAGTATAACAAATGCACTTGGCCAGAAGCATTCATCAAAACAACTAAAGCCAACTTGTCTCAGGATCCTGTCAACCTGATAAGTCTAATGTCCCGTCTTTTACACACTTTAAGAGCATTTGTTAAGTCTTACATTTATCTGCACAGTCAGTTCCACACACAGAGAATAAAAGAAGGAAAATGAGAGAGAGCGTGTGCAAGAGAGAGCACAAACTGTAGCTGAAATTCAGTCAGAGGCAAGTTGTTTTTCATATGACTTCTCTAAGTTGTTATTCTATAATTGTTATGGGTTGGGCATTAAATGCTGACTAAGCAATAGCAGATGTATTAAAGGCTTGGTCACCAGTCTGTGAGAAAATGGTGAAACCTTTAAGATCTGGGGCCTAGTGGAAGGAAGTTTAAGTCACTGGTGGTGTGCCTTGAGGGGATATTGCAGCATTGGCCTCTCCTCTTTCTCTCTCTTTCTCTTTCTCTCTCCTCTCCTCCCCTCCCCTCCCCTCCCCTCCCCTCCCCTTCCCCTCTCCTCTTCCTCCTCCTCCTCCTCCTCCTCCTCCTCCTCCTCTTCTTCTTCTTCTTCTTCTTCTTCTTCTTCTTCTTCTTCTTCTTCTTCTTCTTCCTCTCTCTCTCTCTCTCTCTCTCTCTCTCTCTCTCTCTCTCTCTCTCATCTCTCTATCTCTCTCTCTCTCTGCTTCCTGGTCACCATGAGGTGTGTAGCTCCATCTGTCACATGATCCCTGCTATGGGATTCTGACTCACCACAGGTTAGAGCAACAGGACTGAGATATTATGGTCTGAAACCTCTGAAACTGTGACCCCAAATTAGTCTTTTCTTCTTTAAGTTGGTTTCTCACAAGTATTTAACATAGTGATGGAAAGCTAAAAAACACAATGATACTGACTCTTCATTTTGAGTGTGAACTGTGTAGACACCGTGTTTTCTAAAGGAGCACTAAGCAACCTCTTGCTGATGAGAAGGTGTGAGCACAGACTCATGTACTGAAGTCAGACAGTCATGGGTGAATGCTCCTTTCAACTGTAAGAAATGGAATATTACAAGCATTCTTTCTTTCACTTTATTTAGTTCAAAACTAAGAAACATAAAATTGGCACAGTATTGTACAAGCAGTATTACTCAGAAGGCAGAGGCAGGAAGATAGCAAGGTCCAGGCCAGCCAATATAACTTGGTGAGATCTTCTCTTGAAATAAAAAACAAAAAGGCTGGGGATGTAGCTCATAGGTGGAGTACTCATCTAACATTTGTGAGGGTCAGTGTTCAATCCCCATACCAAAACAAACAAACAAACAAAAATAAATAAATAAATAAGTAAAATTAAAAATTCTAATTTTGATCCTCAATTTTTTTTATTGAAAACTTAAAACTTACCCAAGAAAGTACCAAGAAGATCAAGAAAAGAAATAGGATATTAGATGCTAAAATCAGTTGAGACAACAGATGCTGTAAGAGAAAATGACAATTACAAGGACTAACTTTGATTTTAGCAGTTAGTTAAATTATCACCTGGAAATCCCATGAATTAACATTCTTCCTTGAGAATTTTTTTAAAAACTTTTGGTTCTACCCATTTTGCCATTCAAACAAAATATTAATGTTCAGGTACAGTTCAGCATGACAGTAGATATTAAGATGATGTCTACACAGAATGACTAAACAACAACTAAAACAAAGCTGACTGTGTAGGATAGGAGAGGAGGGTGCTTAATGAAACTATTTAATAATTACTGAGATAGTCCAGAGAGCAGGATGTTCAAGGTAATCTACTTAGATGCTTTGAATTTGGCTCTTGGGACAGACAGGAGACTGTTCATCGATGCTGTACTGGTGTCACCACTAGGAAGGAGCATCAGCGCTTCCTACCAGAGCTTGTCTTCAGACAGAAGAGGGTAAGCCTCTCTTCAAGGTTTGTGCCCCCCAAAATATTAAAGTGAAGAGTATGGATCTAGACCAGCAGGTGCCAAACACTTTCTGTCAAGAGCCAGATTGTAGATAATTCAGGCTTTGTGGGCTTTGTCTCTGTGACAACTGTTTAACTGTCTTATAGCAGGAAAACAATTAAAAGCAATATGTCACCAAATTGGTGTGGCTCTATTCCAATGATTCTATGTTTGATTATGGAAATCTGAATTTAATTAATTGTCTCATGTCACTAAATATTTCTGACAAGTCGGGTCCCTCCCCCTTCTCGTGGAGGCAGAACCCTAGAGAAGGAGGAGTAGACTCTGCCTGCTGAGGCAGGCAGTCGCGAGAGGACCAGCGTTCCCAAGCATACTCCCATCCCCAAGACTTAACGCCTTAAAAGAGAGGCATTTCCTCTCCAGCCTCGGAGGGGCTCAGAGGTCTCCAGGAGGTCCAGCCCCAATCCCTGAAAGGACCACACTAAAAAGTTACCACGCTTCTCTTGTCTCTTTACCGCGCACACCTAACATCTGGTGCCAACCCCCGGACAATGTTTTTTTAAATTTTAATTTAATTTAATTTTTTTTAATTTTTTCTTCTTTATTATTAAAATTCCCTGCCGACCCCGCTGCCACAGCATGCTCTGGGTGGCCTTGGAGGAAACCTCAGCCTTCTGGGGAGCAAATATCCACTGGGACCGTGCCGCCCCATCTGTCGCTCCAAAGCTGCCGCTGCCCAGGGACCTCCACTGCCCCATGACTGCCGCCACACAGAGACTGCCGCAGGTACAGGACCGCCACCTCGGATCCGCCACCGAACTGCAGCTGCCCTGTGACCGCCCTAACCAGAGACCATAAGCCACCCTTTCCCAGCCCCATGTCCCTCCACTGCAGCTCCACACTGCTCTGCCTAGGCCCCAGACCTTCAGCCCACCCAGACAAGCACCCGGGTTCCTTTCCCTGCTCCCTCTGCCTGCGCTTCCTCCAGCCCAGCCTGGAATCCTGCACTTCCCAGACTCTATACCTCCCACCCTACCCGGGCTCTGACTCTGGCCCTCCCACCCACCTGGTCAGACCTGCAGGGGTGCATGCCATGTCGCCTGGCCTCAGTGTCTGGTGTGTGCCTGGCAGCCATTTTTGGTTTTTTTTTGTACTATGGACCTGGTAACCATGCTGTCTGGCCACACGCTCTCCCAGAGAGCTGGCAGCTATCTTCCCCAGCCACACGCTAGCCCTGGGAGCCGGCAGCCATCTTACCACCCAACCTGACACTCCTCCTAGGATCAGCCAGTGGCCATCTTAACTTCAATCCAGCCCAGAGAGCCAGCCACCATCTTAGAAACCACCCAGCCAAGCCCTGGTGGCCATCTTAAATCTCATCCATCCCTGATTCCACCCAACAGCTCCACAGCATGCCCCTGGCTCTGCAGCCTCTCACTGGCTGACAACACTACACTGTGGTAAGCTTCCCCTTCCTTGGACAAGCGCATTCCGGCTTTTAGCCTCTTCCGGACTTGGGCTCACGGCTGATAAATAAACCCATATATTTGGTGCCCAAGTTCTCTGGGGGGAGCCAGGCTGCCCTACAGTTGTGTAAATGAAACAAAGACGTCCTTCTCTAACACAACCATGTTGTTTCCGGACATTAGGCAGGATCTTGGGATGACAAGTTCCTGTTTTCATCCTCGTCCACTGGCCATTCATGGTGGGAAGCCAGTCATCAAAGATAGACACCCAGTCTGCATTAGGCCGTGTTCTGGTTAATCTCGAGACTCTAGGTTTATCCAGGGAACTGTGCCCCGAGGGGCTCATAGTTTTCTACACAAAGGTCTGGCCCACTTATGAGTTGGGTAATGGTTCTCAATGGCCTGAGATGGGTATGTTAGATCTTAAAATGTTGATTGATCTCAGTAACTTTTGCAAATGGGCAGCTAAATGGTCAGAGGTTCTGTATGTACAGGCTTTTCTGTGTATGCCTACCCGGCTTTCCCTTTCCACCCCTCCCAGCTCTACTGCTCCAGTCATGCTCACTGGGGATTCCCACCAGCTGCAGCTACCATCTTGGTTGCCACATGCCAACTCACAGGCGCCACCTGGTGGTCTTTCTGGGTCACAAGCCTGCAGTTCTGCTGACTCACGGTTGCCATTTTGCGAAGACACATGGATGCCAGAATCTTACCCGGCCAAATTACAGGCGTCATTTCCTGACGACCCTGACCCACAAGCCCTCTCATTTCCACTGTGGTCATCTTATTCCGGGGCAGCCTCACACTCTAACCCACTCCTTCCTCCCCCGCCTTTCTCCCTTAAGGGACTAACCCTTACCTCCCCCTTGCCTATCCCTGTAGGTCACTATACCCATTCCAGAGACACCCCCCTTCTATCTTGGCCACACTTCATGAGGTGGCTGGTGCAGAAGGTGTAGCTGGTGCAGAAGGCGTGGTCTGTGTCCATGTTCCTTTTTCCCTTCCTGACCTTGCTCAACTTCAAAAGTGACTGGGTTCTTTTTCTGCCAATCCTTCTGGGTTTATTAAGGAATTCCAACATAATGTACAAGTATATGATTTAACTTGGCGGGATCTTTACATCATTTTAACCTCCTTTTTAACTCTAGACAAACGAGATAGTATTCTTAAGGCTGCCAGAGAACAGGCCGATCAGGATCACCTAACCAATCCACAGCTCCCTACCGGAACAGCTACAGTTCCTTCTGAGGATCCCCACTAGGTTTATAATGACAGGGGTGAGGGAATAAAAAAGAGAAATCACATGACACTATGCCTTCAAGCTGAGCCCAGGGTACTCTCCTTCTTGATTGATATGAAAACTACCTACTCTGTCCTCCCTTCCTTCTCAGGACCTAGTTTCTCTCCCAAATCGTGGTTCAGGGGATTGATGCCATGCTTTCTTGCCCATGTACTATAGGCCCCCTTTTATGCCATTTAGAGACCTTTATGGTTAACCATCCATTCCTGATTATCCCTTCATGTTCTAACCCCTTTTAGGTAGAGAATTTTTAACCAAAATTGGGGCTGAACTTTCATTTAATTTCCCCACGGCTTCTGTTTCCTCTAATATACTTTTAATGCCTGAAGCTACAGTTGGTGACCGGAAAGCCAAACCTCCCCTTCCAATAGATTTGGCTGACCCTATAGTATGGGGTACCAGCACCCCAGTTGTGGTGACCCCCCACACCCCAGAACGGGTTGTCCTACATGATCCCACTATTTTCCCTGCCCTCTCTCAGTTTCCCATATACCTCCTTCACTGATGTGGGCTTAAACCCATTATTTCTCATTTCCTGGCCCAGGGACTGCTTATCCCTACTAATTCCCCTTATAATACCCCCATTCTTCTAATGGGACCTATCTTTTAGTCCAGGATCTTTGTTTAATTAAGGATGTGGTGGTCCCAATCCACCCAGTTTTCCCAAATCCCTAAACCCTCTTATCTCAGATTCCCCCCAAAACCACCTACTTTTCAGTTCTCGACTTGAAAGATATGTTTTATACAATTTCTCTGTACCCTAAGTCATACCCCCTTTTTACCTTTACTTTGGAGGACCCCAGTACCCAGGATGCTCAACAACTAACCTGGACTGTCCTCTCCCAGAGTTTTCAAGATAGCTCACACCTCTTTGGGAAGGTTCTAGCACAGGACCTCCTCCAGTGCCCCTTAGAGCCTAGTTCTCTGTTACAATATGTGGATGACCTTTTACCTTGTAGTCCCTCCCTGGAAGTGTCCAAATGGCACACTGTCCTTCTCCTTAATTTCCTTGGAAGCAGGGGATACAGGGTGGTCCCACATAAAGCACACTTATCAGTTCCTGAGGTGCAGTATCTGGGCCTACATCTCACCCCAAACACCCAAGGAGTAACTGTGGACCAGGTCAAGGCCTCAAAAGACTTGTAGCCACCCACCTCAGCTGACCAGATCCGATATTTCTTGGGTTTTATAGGATTTTTCCAGCATTGGATCCCCAACTTTGCCATTCTAGCTAAGCCATTACATGAGGCAATTAAGGAAACCCTGGTTGGCCCCCTCACTTTGCCCTTGGTCATTCGATGAGCCTTCCTGGCTCTCCAGGAAGACCTCCTTAAATCTCCCCCTTGGCACTCCCCAGTCCTACTAAGGGCTTCTTGTTATATACTGATGAGAGGCAAGGGATAGCCACAGGAGTGCTTACTCAACCCCTGACCAACCCAGGCACCAGTGGCCTATTCATCTAAACAGCTTGACCCTACCACTTGTGGGTGGCCACCCTGCCTCAGGGCTCTGGCAGCAGCAGCCACACTCACAAAAGAGTCTCTTAAAATTTGTCTCCAGATGCCCCTGCAGGTTTTCTCCCCACACAGACTCCAGGATTTGCTCTCTCCTTGAGCACTCCTTCTTCTGTCACCTTCTCGCATTCAGGAACTTTATTTGTTGTTCATGGAAAATCCAGATGTTAAACTGCCTCATTCCCCGGCCCTTAACCTGGCCATTCTTTTACCAGTGAGCCAGGGTTCAGGCCCTGATTCGCGTTCACCTAACGATGTTCACTCGCGTGTTGATATAATTGAAGCTTTAGCTAAACCTCGGGTAGACCTCCAGGACACCCTTGTTCTTAATCCAGATGTTACTTATTTTGTTGATGGCAGCTCTGTTTCTGACGCCAGAGGTAAGAAATTGGCAGCCTATGCAGTGGTCACCCTAACTCAAGTCATTGAGGCTACCAGGTTACCGGATGGTACTACCTCTCAAAAGGCTGAACTGATTGCCCTAACTCAAGCTCTACGCCTGGCAAAAAACAAGTAGGTAAACATATATACCGATTTTAAATATTCTTTTTCAATAGCACATTACTATGCCTCAATTTGGAGAGAGAGGGGATTTCTCTCAACCAAGGGTTCACCCACTGTTAATGCCTCCTTGATTAAGAAGCTCCTAGACTACCTTTCTTTACCATCTAGCTGGCCATCATCCACTGTTGGGGCCAGCAGACAGAATCTTCCTTAGTGGCCAAAGAAAAGAGTAAAGCTGATTATACAGCAAGACAGCTGACACAACAAGCTCAACCAAGCCCACCAGCCTCTGTACTTTTTTTAACCCTCCCCTCAATGGCGCCTACTAATTACAGCCTGGCTGAATAAAACACCTGATCAAACTTGGGGCATCCAGCACAGGGGATGGTTGGCTCATGATACAGGATAAGATTGCTCTGCCTGAGGCTCAGGCCGAAAAGGTCATTAGCCTAATACACAGTTCCCTTCATGTGGGACCTATGGCACTGAAGCATTTCCTAAGCCCCTTGTTTTATTCTCCTCTCCTGCAGCAGCTGATTAGTGCCCCCTGTTCTACTTGCGCTACTGTATCTCCCCAAGGAGGCCTTTGCCCCTCCTTTCCTACCCACCAAATGAGAGAACATTTGCCAGGACAGTACTGGCAAATGGACTTCAACCATAATCCACCTCACAAAAAACTTAAATATTTTCTTACCATGTTCGATACCCTAACAGGTTAGGTAGAGGCTTTTCCCTCAAAGGACAAGAGAGCCAGAATGGTGGCCAATGTTCTATGCTCAAACAACATCCCTTAATTTGGACTCACTACCTCCTTACAGTCAGATAACAGACCAGCTTTTATTTCTAAGGTTACTCAACAGGTGGCACAAGCTCTTGGCATCCCATGGAAGCTCCACATCCCATATCGACCACAGTCAACAAGAAAGGTAGAAAAAATGAATGGGATCCTTAAGAACCACCTAACAAAACTCTCTCTAGAGCTGCGAGTATCATGGCCTGAACTCCTGCCACTAGCTCTGGCCCATGTGAGGGCCACGCCTCGAAGCCCCACCTTTATGAGCCCCTTTGAATTGGTATACAGTTGCCCTTTCCTGCTTAATCACGCTCTCCCTTTGGATCCTTACTTGCATTTTCTCAGGCAACTTCTTAGGGAACATGCTGACCTGTATTTTCCCCAACCCAGGACTGAGGAAGCAGCTCCACACCCTGCAGTCAAGGCCCTTAAGCCAGGGGATCAAGTCCTCCTCGGGTCGCTTCAACCAAAACATCTCCAACCACGTTGGAATGGGCCCTTCACAGTGATCCTCACAATACCCACTGCAGCCAAACTGCTGGGGGACCCCAACTGGCATCATCTTACCTGGCTAAAAGGGGCTCCGTTACAACAGTCACATGACAAATTCTCTTGCACAGTGTTGGGGCCTACTAAGCTTTGTTTTTCTCAGCATAATTATCTTTGATGTTTAAATTTTAGCAGGTCCACTTGTTTACATATTACGGTGCTCTCCCTCTTTGGATGCCATGCTGCCATAACTCCTCGTCTGCTAAAGTCTCCTCGAGCACACATCACCAAGCTGTCCAGGGTAACCTCTGACTCATGCCATAGCCATACTCCAACCTACCCACTTCTGGAGGATCTGACCTCTCCCAGCCGAGAGGCCCCCTTATAATGCCCCTTGACAGCAGAAAGAAGTTTAAGATTCAAATCTCTGCCCATTATCACCAAAAGGCTGGGATGACAAGTAGGGTCCCTCCCTCTTCTCACAGAGGTGGAACCCTAGAGAAGAAGGAGGAGACTCTGCTGGGCAATATCATGAGGCAGGTGATACCGTGAGAGGTGCAGCATTCCCACGCATAGTCTTATCCCCAAGATGTATGCCTTAAAAGAGAGGCATTTCCTCTCCAGCTTTGGAAGTGTTTGCAGGTTTCCAGGAGGTCCAGCCCCCATCCCAGAGAGGAAGACATTAAAAACTTACCGCACTTTCTGGTCTCTCATGTCTCTACCTTGTGCACCTAACAATTATTAAATAATTTTTCTTAATGTTAGGAACATAGCCGGGCATGGTGGCACACGCTTGTAATCCCCATGCTTGGGAGGCTGAGACAGAAGGATTGCATGGCCTTAGCTGTTGAAGCCAGCCTCAGTTACTCATTGAGGCTCTCAACAACTTAGTGAGACTGTTTTCAAATAAAATATAAAATAGGTCTGGGAGTATAGCCTGGAGATAGAAGGCCCCTGGTTCCACCCCCAGTACTGCAAAAAAAAAAAAAAAGTAAGAACATTGTGAGTTTTGCAGTTACTGAATAAAAAAGCGGGGAGGCTGATGGTCTGCAGTTTGTTGATTTCTAAGATTTCTAATATATGTTAACCGTACTACTGACAACTAAGGAATCCATTGCTTTTGTGTATATGCATATTCAAAGTATCAGGAAGATTTATCTTATCTTGACTTTGGGTCTAATTTGTTTGGGTCTGTATTCTCTCTCTCTCTCTCTCTCTCTCTCTCTCTCTCTCTCTCTCTCTCTCTTCTGATGCTATAACATTCTTCAATGCCTCCTGCCTGAACTCCACATTTACTACATTTATCATCTTCTCTTTTCTTCTCTTTCATCTTCACAGATCTCTGAAGTTCAATCATTTTAATGTAGTTAATTTTGCAATAACATTTGATGACCTTAATTTGCTAATTTGGGTGGAGGTGTTGGGGGAGCAACAGAATCCTTTTATTCATCTGACCAGCTTGCCCAGTGACAAGTGTGGCAGGTTCCAACAGAGCTTCATTATCTGTCCTGTATGCCATCTTTCCTTTCATGGGAGTTCTCACTCCAGGAGTGAGGACTTTCCTGAACAGGGGTGGCAGGCAAATACAAGGGGACGATATTTAAAGTTGGGGTCTGCAAAGGGCTCAAGGCAATATAGAAACTGTGAGGTTCCTAGGCTATTCAGATAAAATGTCCTTTCAGGAAGAGGAAGACTTACCACTCCTGTAGGGGTCCTTCCACCCTTCCTATGATAAAATCGGTCAGGGGGAAGAGCTTCTTTCAGAGACTCCTACAGTGCCCTCTGGACATCAGCATCTCTCTGATGTTATCCTTAGCTTCCTTAACATTTCACTACAATTAGGATATTTTTGCTCTAGTTCTTTAATTTTTTCTTCTGCTATTTTCTATTTTTCTGACAGCTGATTGTGACTGACCCCCTGTAGTGAAGAATAAACATCCTCCCTATGCTTAGTCTCATCTACCAAAGTCATAATCTCTGTAGCTCTTAGGTGCACATGCTTGCTTATTCTGTTTAGCTGACCAAAACACACGTCTGCAAGCTTCGCCTTCTGTAGATTGCAGTAGCTTTGGATTGAAGCTCTGTAAAGACCTTTCTCAAGTCAAAGTTCACAGGGCCTACTGACAAGTCGGGTCCCTCCCCCCTTCCCTGCAGGAGGCAGAACCCTGGAGAAGGAGGAGGAGACTCTGCTAGGCAGGCAGGCTGGCAGTATTGTGAGGCAGGTGATATCTAGAGGCAGGCAATATCACCAGGCAGGCGATATCACGAGAGAAGCGGCGTTCCCATGCGTAGTCCCACCCCCAAGTAGTATACCTTAAAAAGAGAGGCATTTCCTTCTAGCCTCAGATGGGCCCGCTGATCTTCTCAACTGTCCAGCCCCCATCCCTGAGAGGACCACATTCCACCATTAAAGCTGGTACCATGCTTCCTGGTCTCTCTCATGCCTTTATTTCCCATGCAGAAACTTAATACCTCCCATCTTGGTGCAGAAACCAAAATATGAATTAGTGAACCAGTAAACCGGGTCCTAGTTAAGAATGTCAGGGAACCCAAGTGATGGACAAGAAAGCAACTTCCTTTTTATTAGGCTAAGAAAAAAATACATTTTCTAAACTGTTTTCTGCAAGGGAAGAGAGCCCTTTCCTCTCTTCATTTAGGATGTGGCAGTATTGAGGTTGGAGGGCCCATCAGCAACAAATCAAAAGTACAAACTTCCCCCAAGAAGTCAATCACTCAAGGAGTAGAAAATCAAGCTGAGTGATTACAATGTTGATCTGTTGAAAGAAAACAGCTAAAGCTTTAGATGAAAACCTGAGTTAAAATATAAGAACAGTTAAAATAAAATTACTTTCCCAAATATATTTCTTGGTTAAAAAAGTACAATTTCTTCCTTAAGCAATCAGTATGATTGAGAGTTTATTACTGACCTAAAAGATCAAGTAAGAAAAATATCAATCATTAAGTGTAAAATATAAATACCTTAAACACCTAAGAAAAACATGCTAAATTTGGAGTTCAGGTTCCTGTGATGGTCACACAAAAGTACTACCTAGAATCCCTTCAGTTGCTCCAAGTATATGTCCTTTTGGGCTTGCTGCAGCTAGAGAGACCAATTTTTATTAACTTTGGACAACTCTGATGAGCTGTTGCTGTTCTAGAGTTCCCTTCAGGGTTTCCAACCTGCTTTGCTAGGCTTTTGACATGATTCAATTTCTTCTTTTCCCTTTACCCAATCTTGCTTTTCTTCCTTCTGATTTCAAAGAGTCACTTTCTAGCAAATAAATATCCAGCAGGCCAAAGATGATTCATTCATTCGCACCCAGAGATGCCACCCCACCACAACTGAGGCTGAGAAAAGCAGGTGCTATGAGAAGTTCTGGAAATGGATCAAGTATCCAGCTGGCAATAAAGACACTCACTGGCCTCACTAGTGGTGGATAAAATATCATCTGCCTCTGTCACCCAAAGCAGCAGGCCTTCACCATGAGACACAACAAAGGACCATGAAACCAATAGCTGTAATGTTTCCCAAGCATTCCAACACCCAAGGCATTGAGAGGCCAGCATGGAAGGAAAGGAATCACCATCCTGGCAGAAGTCCTTGATCCTGATGATCAAAGATAGTTTGGATTGATGAAGCAAAATGGGGCAGAGAAGAATGTGGGGCTCCTAGATATCTACTCAGAAACATTTTGTTTTTCTTTTGTTTTGTTTACCAAATCATGACTTCTCAAATGAAATTTTACAACTAAAACATGAGATAAGCTGGGCACAATGGTGCATTTTTATAATCCCAGTACTTGGGAGGCTGAGACAGGAGGATAGCAGATTCGAGGTCATCCTCAGCAATTAGAGTGAGAGTCTCATCAACCTAGTGAGACCCTGTTTCAAAATAAATATAAAATAGGGCCAAGAGTATAGGTTGAAGATATAATGCTCCTGGATCCAATCTCCAGTTCCTCAAAAAATAAATAAATAACAATTTATAAAGGGCTAGAGTGTCCTGAGGATCGCAGTTTGAGGACAGCCTCAGCTACTTAGTGAGGCCCTCTGCAACTCAATGAGACCTGGTTTCAAAATAAAGAATAAAAAATGGGAACCGGGTGTGGTGGTGCACACTTGTAATCCCCATGCTTGGGAGGCAGAGACAAGAGGATCACATGGGTTCGAAGCCAGCCGCGCTGGCTTAAGAGACCCTGTTTCCAAATACAAAGTATAAAATAGGTCTGGGAGTGTAGCCCGGAGGTAGAAGGGATTCCAGGAACCCCAGTACCACCAAAATAATTTTTAAAATAGGGCAGGGGTGTAGCTTGGTGGGCGAATGCCCCTGGGTTCCATCCCCAGCCCTGCAAAAAAAAAAAAAAAAAAAAAAAAAAGCGGCTAAAAAGGGTGGCTAAAAAGGGCAGCTAGAGTATAGCTTTGAGGTAGAATCCCTGAGTTCAATCCACAGTTCAAAAATTTAAAAAATCATTATTATGTAAAAGAACTATGATCTAAGAATCATATCTCCATTCCAGATATTACGTGCGCGCGCGCGCACGCACACACGCAGTAAAAGATGTAATTTCAAAATAATATGTTTATGATTTGAATATGGTTTGTCCCTTCTGAAACTCGTGTTGAAATTTGACTGTCAATATTAATGGAAAGTGAGACTTTCAAGTAGTAATTATATTTTTAAGAGAGATTAATTCATTTTTCAAAGAAAGTGAGTTCTCATTCTCATGGGACTGGATTAGATGTCACAAGAGGGTCTGTTATAACGTGAGCTGTTGTACTTGTCTCTTTTGCACATACCCACATGTTCTTTAGCTTCTACCATGTCATAAAGCACCCTGACACCTTCACCAAATATGGCCATCCAATCGTGAACTTTCCAGTATCTTTAAATATGAATTTAAATAAATTTTTTTCTTTATAAATTACCTAATCTCCAGTATGTTTTTATAGAAACAGAAAAATTTACTAAGGCATAAATTTATGAAGAAAGAAGTAAAACTTTTCTACCATAAGATGCCATGTAACACATTTAGAATATTGAAAAATAATATCCAATAATACAAACTATAGTGAGAATGTGCCTAAAATTCATTTTGAAGTTGCATCTTGAAGTTCATAAAAATGAAATTGCTAAAATATTTCATTCTTTTGTGTGGATCATAATATTTGTATTTGAGAGAGTGTTCTTTCTACAGGTGTTGAAATAAGTGGTAAAGAAAATTGTAAAAGAATTCAAAATTCTTCTAAATGAAGAATTTTATCAATTATGTTTTTTCTATGTTAAATTGTGTAAATTAGAGTTTGGCTATTATCACAGTACTATTTTATTTCCTCTATTCAGAGTACATTTATTCACATATGTTGACAATAAGATTTATTAAATAATATCTCCATTCATATTAATATTTCAAAGTTAGATGCTACAAAATCAAGCTTCATCAATTTCATTATATCCTACCCTTAAAAATGAATTTAACAAAGGAAGGATAATAGCTTCATTGAATTTTTTTCCCAAGGAAAAATGTTTCAAAGAACAATAAACATCAAATTGAATCCTACACATTATCTGAGTGTTCATTCTTTAATTTGTTAAGCTCCTACTTCAATAATTTGTGATAAATGTCAATGATTTAGCATTTGAGAACTCTGTCTTCAATAATTGTTAATCAATATAACTTCTAAAATCTGAGGACTCATTAAATGAATTCATCAAATATTAGATCAACTTATTCTAACAGATTTTGAATTTTTATGAAAAGGAATTTGAATTTGAAGAATTCAGTTAGAGTACATAAATATTAATAGTATACAGGTCAGTAGTGTTAAATATTTTCACACTGTTATGCAACCAATCTACAGAATTATTTTCATCTCACATAACTGAAAATCCATACTCAATAAGTAACTCCCTAAATTATAGGCACTGCAATTTTCTGTCTCTTGAGTTTAACTACTTTAGTTCCTTTTATAAGATAAACCATATATTTTTCCTTTCATAACTTTTTTATATACCTAAATTCTCTGTAAATCTGTCATTATATATTTAGGTTACTTTCACCTTTTGACTATTACGAATAATGCTGCTATTAATATGACTGTATAGATATCTTTTTGAAGGTTGGCTATCACAAAACTCCCAGAACTGGAATTTGTGGACTACATGATAATTCTACTGTCATACTTTAGAGGAACTCCCATGCTATTTTCCATAGTGATTTCACTATTTGATGTTCTCATCAACACTGCACTGAGATTCCAATTTCTCCACATCTTCATCATCACATATTTTATTTTGTTTTCTATTTGAGAGAAGTATAGTCTTTCATCATGGTTTTAATTTATATTTCCCCAATGATAGGATGTCTTTTCCTATGTTTGGTGGATATATATATATATATATATATATATATATATATATATATATATATATATTACACTTGCTTTTATTTGTTTATTTTTTCAGTACTAGAGGTTGAACTCTAGGGTGCCTAACCACTTTTGTACTTCTAGATATTTATCTTTGATTCTCAACAATTTGATTATATTCTTTAGAGTGGGTCTCTTTGGGCTTATTCTGCTTGTGCTTTTTGTAATTATTGTATTTTATATCCAGATATGTGTTCAAATTTGGGAAGTGTCTGATCATTATTATAAAATATCTCTCTGGTTCTTCCTTTTCTTCTTCTGGAATTCACATTTTAGGTTGGTTTGCTTAATCATGGCCTGTAAGTCCTATAGGCCAAGGTTCCCTTTGCTTATTCTTTTGATTTCTCATGCTCAATAATTTTAAATGACCTGCTTTCAAATTCATTGATATTTTGTTGATTCAAATTTTCTGTTTAACCCATTTGGAGATATTTCTAATTTATTTCTCATATTTTTCAGCTCCAAAGAATTTCTATTTGATTTATTGGAAATTTTCTATACTCTTGTTGATATTCTTATCTTATTCACATGTCATTTTTTTATTTGTCTAATAGTCTGTATGTACTTTAATTTTTATTACTGAGCACTACTGATGATAGTATATTTGAAGTCCTTATCAAGTAATTTTGAAGTCTACATTTTTTTAAGGTTAGTTCCTAGGGACTTATTTCAGTCCATTACATTGGCCATGTTTCCCTTGGTTTTCTTTTTTTTTCATATCTTGAGAGTTTTTTCTTGGAAATTCAACAATAAACAATAATGACAACAACAACAACAACAAAAAAAAAAAAGCACACCATACAGGGGAAGCCTTTCACTATTCAGACAGAAATAAAGGACTAACTCCTGTCCAAACTTTTCTGGGGATGTCTTTCATCAGTTGTTCATGTGCATTAATTGCTTTTCCCTAGGAGTCTTAATTTCCTAAGCTGTTTCACCTTTTCTTCTTCTCAGAGCCTTAGACGTTGTATTGCATTTCTCTATACTAACATCTTTTGCCCCCACTCACCTCCAATTCCGCAGAGTCTCTGCTGCTGTCAAGTGCAACACAGATGATGGCTTCTCTCAGCAACCTCCATCCAGATATCTAAACAATGCAGGAGCATTCGCAATCAGGTGAGACAGAAAGCATTCCCTCTGCAGCCCCTAGATAAATCAAAACACTGAAAGCAAACATCACTCTTCTTTTTGTTCCAAGGAAGGAGCCAGGAATTTGATGGCCTTTTCATGCCAAGGTGCCACACTGTGCCTGGGAGAAAGAGCAGAAGGCAAGAGTGAGAAAAATGACATCAAATGTCCTGCCATTTTGAATATATCATTCATTAGGTTGTTGCTCTTCTTAAATATTTTCTAGAGTTCTCACAAGGTTGCTTTGGTCTGTATATTGTTGCAAATTGAGTGTTTACACTGGGGAGAGGCAGTCTGGTCTGCCACCTGGCTGACATCACTGACTGAAGAAATTTGATTCAACATCAGTTTGATTACCAAAAATTTATAGTTTAGTTACTTCATATATAACAATGCCAGTAAATTTTGACAACCACGGCTTCTACTTTAATTCAAAGAATTTCACAGTTTATTTAGACACAATTATCAATTGTGTGTGTACCAGAATTGAACCCAAGTGTATTTCTGTTTCATTAATTTCTAATTCTGTAAAAGCTTTTTAACACAATATTAATCTTCACCAAAATTAGTAATTTTATCAACACAGAAAGATAATTTTATATTCAATCTTGATCTTCTAAATTTGAAATATTATCCAAGAAAATTTCAGATATTTTTATCGAACAAACTAAGGCATTTACTTTCAATGTAATATTTCATTTCTTCATTGAAACACTATTTAAAATTGTGTAATTTTTCTCTTGAAGCATTACATGACATTAATTCTCAGCTAGGACAAACCATGTTTGCAAAATGCCTTTTCTGCTAAATTGGGAAAACATATCAATAGCTACATTCTAATTTTTCTACCTTAGAAGGGTATCTCTTACTTGAAATGAGCAAAATTAAGTAAAAGCAACAATTATTTCACCTGAATGAAGAGGCATGTTCCCAAGATGATACACAAATATACTTTCTCCTATTGCAAGTAAAATAAATTGTCACATTCAGGAGCAGCTTATTAAAATAAATACTAACTTTTGAAGTCATTGCCGATGCTTCTGCAGCCTTGTATAATCTGCTTTTTTACATACCCATAATACAACTGTATGGTGGATGGTAAATGTCAAAAAGATTTTGTGCCAATTAAATGTTTTTCAACACTTCTCTCACGTACCAGAAATGCAGTATTTAAATTTTCATTAAACATGTGCTTTTGCTTGTTAGGGCTCATTATTTCCAACAGAGCTCATTGCTAAATGGAAAAACATGGAAAAAGAATAAAGTGAATGTATGTGACAATAAAAGACAAACCACAGGAGCAGACAATTCAAGCTAGAGTAATTATGCTCTATGTCGAGCCAGCTCCACTACTCTTTCTACACATATTTTATGTTCATCTAATCCTAAATGACCCATGTTTCTTATGGGCCACGGACTGTACCTTTGTTGCTCACAGCCACAGGGTAAGCCATGATAAAATTGGCCAGCATCAACCACGACAGGTAAAAGTGACTGTGCCTAGCTTCAGATGTCAAATCAAAAACCTTGTTGTATCAGCCAGTGTCCTGCAGTGGACCTGGACAGTGTCAGAAAAAGACATGTTATACCATTGATCATTCAGCAAATTTAGCTGAATATTAAAGAGAAAATTCTATGTATTGCATCTGCATGACAGAAGATGGAAGAACAAAAAGAAAGATCTCTTCCAAACTCAGCCAATTTGGACAAATACCAAAGTAGACAGGTAGCAGTACAAATATTAGTACACTGTGATATGTGTTAGTGAACACCTATAATACCAGCTACTAGAGAGGCTGAGGTAGAAAGATTGCAAGTTCAAGGCCAGCCTGGGAAACATTGCAAGACCCTGTCTCAGAAAAAGTTTTGGAAGAGGACTGAAGATACAGCTTAGTGGTAGAGTGCTTCTGGGTTTAATCCCCATTACCTTAAAGGAAAAATAGAAGTACATATCACCTCAAGAAAATGAGAATATATAGTCACTTGATCCATGTATACCCATCATATGTTATCCATCTCTAATTTTTGAATAAAGGAGCATAGGCTGTCTTGGAGCTTTCTTGAGAGGAGTCAAAAAATTAGCAGAAGACAGTTTCCTGTCATGTCTTTGACTCAGCACAACTCTTCTGTTTTTCCAACCCAAATGCAAATGTAGAGAGCAGTAAGAATCCCTCTCAGAGATCTGTGTGCTTATGAGAAGAAACAATCATCAGGCCTCTGTAGAATATTTTCTTAGCCAAGTTTGACTAGTATCCTAGATTAAAAATATATATAATCTGATGCTTTGCCATCTCTTTGGAATATTTCGATTCCAAATTCCAGATGTAACTATTTGGAATATGACTGCAAAGACAGCTTGAACTAAATATGAGATAACCAAGTTTCACTGAAGGACAAAACAGAGCTGAAAAAATATAACCACAGGTACTAAGAGAAATACCTTCTAACATCGTAGTGTACAGCACAGTGACTGTAGATAAATATAGGCTGCTGTATATATTTTTTAAATTAGAAGAGCCGAGAGTGGTGGTGCATGCTTGTAATCCCTGCACTTGGGAAGCGGATACAGGAGGATTGCACTGGTTTGGAGCCAGCCTCGCTGGCTTAAGAGACCTGGTTTCCAAATAAAAAGTATAAAATAGGTCTGGTAGTGTAGCCTGGAGGTAGAAGGGCTTCCAGGAACCCCAGTACCACAAATAAATAAATAAATAAATAAATAAATAAATAAATAAATAAATAAATATAAAAATAAATAAAATTAGAAGAAAGAATTTGAAAAGTTTTAGCATGGTGGTACACATTTATAATCCCAAAACTTGGGAGGATGAGATAGGAGGATTAGATTTTTGAGGCCAGCCTCAGCAATTTACTGAGGTCCTCCTCAACCTAGTGAAACCTTGTTTTAAAAATTTTTTAAAAATGATAAAATGGAGCTAGAAGTTTAGCTTGGAAGTAGAATACCCCTGGGTTCAATCCAGTACCCTAGGACCAATCTACCACTGTAGGGGTGCTGGAAAGCAGGCTGGAAGAAGCGCTTTCCCCCAGTATGAGAAGTTAACTAGAGAAGTCTTCTTTCATATTAGGATTAGAAATAAGGTATTAAAATATAGAGTTAAGATATAGAAGTAAGGTAGGATTGGAAATAGAATGAAGATCCATAAGCCCAGCTGCCCAGGTTGCAGGATTCAACGACGAGGGTAGGGGACCCACAAGGTCAAAGCCTCTAATCTCCAGCTTGACAGCCGGCCAAGGTCTTTGTAAATGGGACCCCATCCCCATATCTCTGAGCTAGATCAGCAAACAAGGCCAGGCTAATCTGCTCTCCAGGCAGATTCTTCAGTGCAGATAAGCCTGGCCCAGCCAAGGTGGGTGGGAAAGGCAGCCCTAGGGAACGAACACATACCATAAGGGAGATAAGCAGTCCTTAGCAGGCTCTGACTGACGTGTGTGGATGCATGTTTTAAAATTATTGGTTGTACTTGTTTGTCCTTGTATCTGATTGGTTGTATTCTAAGGTTGGCGGGCTCGAACTTTTGGCGGGCTCTGACATGTGTAACCACTCCCTCGTGTGTAACCACTCCCTCGTAGGGTTATAAAATTCAGAGCGTGGAGTGGGGAGGGGTCGAACCTCGACCATTTAGTGTCTTGGTCTCGACCCCTGGCTAGCCGGGACAGAGCTGCAGCACAATAAACCTCGCTTGCATTTTACATCTCTTGTGAGTCCTTCGATATTGGGTTGGTGGGTGATTCTCGGACCCTTCACCACAAAAAAGAAAAGTTTTTGCAATAAAGAAAAGATAAATGGTTGAGAAGACAGATATATTTACCCTGATTTGAACATTATGCAATCTATACCATGTATGAGGACATCACACGGTACCACAGAAATATGTACAAGTTTTACATTATATTTTATTTTAGTAACAAGAACAACCTCAACATAATAATAATAGTAATAGTAATAGTAATAGTAATAATAATAATAATAATAATAATAATAATAATAATAATACCAAGGTCCATCTGACAGCTTTGAGCTCTATCAGGAAGAGCAAGAAGTAGAGCAGGAACTAACTAAGAGTTCAGAGATTAGAGTCATACTATTAAGTATGATTGAACTTTTTTAATTGCTAGAAATAAGACGTTGCTTATAAAAAATAGCTGGAGAGGCAGTGGGACTTGTCTCAGTTATCACACTACAATAGGAAGAGTCAACGCAGCAGAGGGTCAAACACTCGTTCCTGTTCTCCTAAGTGTATCACTTTTAACTCATTGAAAGTAGATATGTGAATAAAATGTGAGTTGTCTAGAACACACTATCAATATTGTTTTTTTTTTTTTGAAGATTTAAAGAAGTTTATTAGAAAGATAGCATGAGAAAAATGGCATGAGGGGGTGACTCGAAATGAATACACCAAATGGACCGGACTTTTTATACCCATGACCTCCATCTTGTTTGCGTGACTCTGATGTAGTGAACATCCCTGTAAGGTACCTCCCCTTACCCTGTAAGGTACCTCCCCCAATAAGGTGTGGCAGGGTGTCTCCTTTCATGAAGGGCAAGGTCAAACCCTGCTCCATCCTCCCTAGATCATCATGTAGATCTGTCTTTAGATAAAGGCCTAGTTCTCCTCTCTTAAGATCTGTCTTTAGATAGAGACAGGCCTAGTTCTCCTCTCCTATTGACTTGTTAATCACCTTTAGCTAGGTTAATTTACATTGGAATAGTTGCCTGCTTTTAGGCAGAAACCAAGTCCTTGCACAGATTTGCCCCTCACCCAATTTTTAAACTATATTAATAATCATAGCTTTCTCAAATTTTACTAGGCCATTCCCAATACTGGAACATTCCCCCCTTTGTCTAGTAACTTCCTGACACCTGTCAGGCCAAAGGTAGATACAGAAAATACATTTTGACATTTACAATTTTACAAACATTTAACATGAGCTCATTTCCCATTAATTTTTCCCCTATTTCTATTGCATGAATGTACACCTCAGCAAAGGAATAAGGACGTCGAGTCATTCATAAACTGCTTCGAGCTGTACAGGGGCAAAGTTGGGGGGCTCCAGCTTCAGGGTAACATTCATGCATATTGTTGGCATGGGGGAATCAGATGGGTCCGTGCCATGTGCGTCTATGACAATCCAAAGGGCCTTGGTAGATGTCTGTCAGAAAGCTTTGACCCTATGAGACAATACTCAATACAGGTTAACCATGAAAACCTAAACATCATAAATTACCACGGAAATCCCTAGTGTCTTAAAACATTGATTTTGTCTAAAGAAAATAACTTTATTTAGCCACATCTCACAGGAGTCTAATTGGACAACTTTTCTGAAATTACCATTTTAGCTAAGACTGATCAAGATTTAAAAAAATCTTTGAGCAATAACTTTAGTACAGCCAGCAAAAGAAAAAAAACTTTTGTTAGCAGAAGAGCTGAAATTTCTGGTATGGCTAAGAATGGTAGAACAGGGAAGGTCATTCTGGATGCCGTAGGCTAAATCTTAAGTAAAGAGATGGCTCAGGGCTGGCCTGTTAAGCCCCCCGACCCTGGCTAAGCTTTTGGATCTTGGGCTGGGAAAGAAGGGTAATGCCTTAGAACTGGCCTCTGAGATCTCACTGCGTGATCGCCTAAGGCTGTTTTAGTCAACTCAGGTGGTGGTAATTTACTGGGAACCTAGGTCTGGGCACCCTATTTCCCTTCGGAACTAGGGGCACTCAGCCATTTAATGGTCCCCCTTTGCACCGTGAGCCAGGCCTCTGAGGGCCTTTTTGGCCTCCTGGTTGAGAGCATTACTCCAGCGATGCCCTTGCTTTCCATCCTTAAGCAGACTTGAGCCTAGGCTTCTGTGCTCAGCCAGAGTTCTTAATGGCTTTTGTCCTCTCTTTCCCTTTTCAAGTCCCTACTAAACCAAATTGGCAGCCTGCAGTCTGAGGATGGCCTCCCGCTCTACCCAGTAAAGATTTAAGAATGCCAACACCTATTGCTTGAGTTGGTGATATCGCTCTAAACTCAGCCCATAAAAGGAGAAAAACTACCGCATATGGACAGATTGAATTTTAAACTCTCCCTCCCCATACTACCTTAGCCAAGGCTACCACAATTGTCTCAACCCTGAAATCATTAAGGAAATCTGGGTGGTCTCTGAAGTTAAAGAACAGCTGAAGATAAGCTGCTTTAAACCTCCCTGGCTGGGCCACGTGTCTTTGTTCCCCAGCACAAACTGTAGCCATACTTGGGTGCAGAAAAAAACATGAGAGCTTTAACGTTTGGGATCCAGATTTTTTTTTTCCCCCTTGCTTTGGAGAATGCATGCGAGTGGAGATCCAGCTTTCACTTTGGATTTCTGGCATCCCATTTGTGAGAGAAAGGGTGGGGTTTTAGTGGCCTGTCTGGGCAAGGTCGCCCTGCCTTCCCAGAGCTTCCCAATCTAAAACCAATTACCCTAGCATTTAGGATATTGCTGGAATCTCATCTTAAGACAGAGAGAGGTATTCTGTGCTCAGAAGGTCATCCTCCTGTCCCTGCACCCTGTGTGTGTGTGCCTTGAGGGTGGCCTCATTTCCCACCAGTTTGCTGCCCACCGGGAGGGTATTAAATGGGAAGGGGCTTTGCCACCCTTTACCCTTGCTCCATATTCCCCTGTCCAATTGAGCTGCGTGGCCCTTCTCTGTCCGGATGAAGTTTCCTGCATTTCCTAAAGCTAGTAGCCCAACTGGGAGCGTCCAGCTGGGATGCCTGTGTGCATGGAGCTGTGAGAGTGGCCTCACCGTCCACCAGAAGGACAGGGTAGGCTTGAAGTTTTGCCACTCTTACTCCTGCCCTACCTCTCTGAACCTTCTTCCCTTTGAATCCTTTCTCTTTCTATGGAGGAGGTTTCCCAGATGAAAATATCGCTGCATTAATTTGCCTCTCTGAAAATGTTCTCCAACTTTGCTGTGCCTAAGGATCCCTAGCTGACAAGAAGTCAAAGTAGCTCTCTCTTTCTTTGGGATTTCTTCCTTGAGGGCTTTCTTATGCCAACAGAGCTGTGTCTGCCAGTTACCTGCAACCAGACAATCCCTCCAGGGTGCGGCCGTTCACCGAAGAGGCATGGCTGGCTGTTATCTAACTGAGATTGACTAGCTGGCTTTTTTTTTTTTCTTGAGCTTTTGGAAAAGCTTACCCATTATGGCTTCCACTAGTTGCCGGTGACTATGACCTGCCATAGTGACCAACAGGGTGCATGTGGCCGCAGTTGCTAATGGCCACACTTCTTAGACCCTGCTGCTAAAAACAAACTAGCCTATCTTCCGAAAACCTGTTTTTAACCACTAAAAAAAAAAAAGCTTATTACCATTTGCTGGCTTGAGTCTCCTGTTTGGGGAGCTTTCTCTGTCCATTTACCCTCCTTTAGCTTATTTTCCTAGAAACTGTTTCCCATTGCCAGGGGAAAAAACTCACTGCTATTTAGAAATGGTTGCTGACTGGCATTTCCTGTTTGGGAATTTTTCTGGAGGTGGGCCATGGGCATATCTCTTAGATTTAACCTTGTATAGGGATTTTAAAAGTGTCCCATCTGTGATGTGGGCAGAATGGATGGGCACTCATTGGGCCTATCAAGCCTACGCTATTTAAAGGAATTTCTTCCTGGAGGGGATTCGGCTGCGGGCTACTCCCTTGGTCAGGGGTTCCGCACGAAGCAGAATGGCCTCCAAGACACCGGATGATCACGGTCATTCTGGGGGAACTCCTTATCGCTCCAGGAAGGTACATTCCTTTTGGGGTGCAGTAGTACTAGGACCACCGGTGAGATGCCCTGGAAGTCACGTTCAGAGCTGCGGTGATGCAAAGGCTGCTCTATAGTTGTTTTAAAGCTCAACAGCTCAACAGCTGGAGCTAAAACTGCTGCTGCCCACCAACCCACTGGCTAAAAAGTCCCGTGAATAATACAGATCCACGTGCTTCACGTTGAAAAAAAAAGACATTGGGGCGCCAAATATGATACGGTTTGGCACCCAAAACCAAGTCAGCCCCACGTGGGCGCCAAATATGTTACGGATTGGGAGCATATGGTTTGAGGAAACTGTTCCCCAGGAACCCCTGCGAGGGTCCTGGACACACTTTCCCCCAACCCATGACAAAACCCAAAATGACACCAAACAGAAGAAAAACCACGGATTCTTGTCCTAAGCTAAGAATAAATATGCATAGCTTGGACAGTTGCTGAAGATTTAAAGAAGTTTATTAGAAAGATAGAAATACAGAGGATAGAAATACAGCCCCATGCCAAAATGGCATGAGGGGGTGACTCGAAATGAATACACCCATCAATATTGTTTTTAAATCTGAGTTCCAGCCTGGCATGGTGTCACACTCTTATAATCCCTGTGCTTGGGAGGCAGAGACAGGATCGCACAGGTTTGAAGCCAGCCTCACTGGCTTAAAAACCTGTTTCCAAATAAAAAATTATAAAATAGGTCTGGAAGTGTAGCCTGGAAGTAGAAGGTTTTCCAGGGACCCCAGAACCACCAAAAACAAAACAAACAAACAAACAAACAAAAAAACTGAGTTCCAGAGGAGAAGAGATAACTTCATCTTGAAATTGTAATAGATGTGCAGGCTGTTTTCACATTTTGGTTATTGAGAATAATGCTGCATTAAACATGAAAATTCAGATATATTCTAAGGATCCTGATTTAAATTCTTTTGTATATATACTCAGAAGTAGGTTTGTTACATCATGTGATAGTTCTAATTTAAAGATTTTGAGAAAACCTATATAGTGTTTACCAGAAAAATTGTACCACTTTATATTACCATCAACAGTATAAAAGGGTTCCTGTTTCTCCATACCACACTAATAATTACTATCTGTGTGAGTGCATGTGTAAGTGTGTTTTATAATAGGCATCTTAACAGGTATGAGATGCATATCTCATTATGATTCTGATTGCCATTTGCATAGTGATATATTTATTGGCCATTTTATGTCTTTGAGAAATGTCCTTTCAAATTTTTGGTAATTTTAATCCAGGGGCATTTTTCCTCCAAACTATACTTCCATGTCTTTTTTTGTTTTTTTTGGTGGTGGTACTAGGGATGAAACCCAGGGGCCTTCTACCTCCAGGCTACACTCCCAGACCTATTTTTATATTTTTATTTGGAAACAGGGTCTCTTAAACTAGTAGAGGCTGGCTTGGAACCTGCACAATCCTCCTGTCTCAGCCTCCCAAGCACTGGTATTACAAGCGTTCGCCACCACGCACAGCTTCCACGTCTTTTTTATTTCTTATTTTTAAACAACTTCTCACTTAGTTGCTGAGAATAGCCTTAAACCTGGAATCTTCATGTCTCAGCCTCCCAAGTACTGATAATATAGTTATGTACCAATGTGCCTGGCTTCTTAAATTAGGGCATTTGTTTGTTTATTTATTTATTTATTTATTTATTTATTTATTTATTTGGTGGTACTGGGGTTTCCTGGAAACCCTTCTACCTACGGGCTATACTCCCAGACCTATTTTATACTTTTTATTTGGAAACAGGGTCTCTTAGGCCAGCAAAGCTGGCTTCAAACCTGTGCAATCCTTCTGTCTCCACCTCCCAAGTGTGGGGATTACAAGCATGTGCCACCACACCGGCTGATTATTTTTAATAACATATATATGTATATGTGTGTGTGTGTGTGTGTATACATATACATAAATCTTAATCTGACACTGCCTCTCTCCATATATATATATATATATATATATGTATTATATGATCAGATATACTGATAACAAATATTTTTATCTATTTTATAGGTTTCACTTGATTTTATTTTTAGTTTATTGTGGTCCCACTCAATGATTAGAAAAATGAAATATATTATAATCCAGGTGTAGTGGCTCACAACTGTACTCTCAATACTTGAGAGTCTGAGACAAGAGAGTTGCTAGTTAGAGACCAGTCTCACCAATTTAGCAAAACCCTTAACAACTTGATGAGATCCTGTCTCAAACATAAAACAGGCTGGGAATCTCTAGTATCAAAAAAATTGCCTTATGTACATATAATGAGATATAATTCAGCTTCAGCAATTGAAAAAAATCTACCATATGTGATGAGATAGATGAATATTCAGGAAATTATCTCAATGAAATAGGAGGCCAGTCAGTTAAGGGTAAATCCTGCATGATCATTCCTATAGAAGATATCTAAAACTATCAAACCATTGTAGTGAGTATAATATTTATCACCAGAGACTGAGGAAGGGCTAAACAGGCAGGTTTTGTTTAATTGTTTGAGTTTATTTTACATGAAGAGTTTGATAGGTTGGTTATGGAGCAATGTAAATATATTTAGCACTACTGAACTTAATTTCAAAAATGGTCTCATAAGTGGATAAAAGATAAAACAGGAGAGGAATAGGACCTCATGAAAATGAGGAGAGAAAAAAAATCAGCATAGTGGAAGGGGATCAGGGAAAGGAAGAGCAAAATGAGGCTTGAGGAAGAAAACAGACCAGGTGTGCTCATAGATGAAGGTATCACTACCCATCTCATGAGCATGTTTGTGGAGGAAGGAGGGGGCATAGGGAAGGAGTCAGCACAGAGAAAAACACACCAGAGATGTTGCGTACATATGTAAGTGTATGACTTTAAATCTCACTATGATGTATAACTACAATGTTCCAACAATAAATTTTAAAATAAAAGTTAAAATATATGAATTTTTATCACAAAAATAAATCTGAAAATTATTCAACATTGTACATATTTTTCACTTTATGATCCATCATCAATTAGATTTTAGAAACATTTGAACCTTGAATAAATTCAGAAGAGCTCCAAGAGAATCTCTGTGGTTCGAATCAGGCATATCCCGCAAAGTCTCATGTGTTGGTGGCTCACAACAATGGTCAGAAGAGGGGCTTTTGGGAAGGATTATAACAGAAAGCTTTCATTGTACTGGGGATTGAATTCAGGGACATTATACCTCTGAGCTATGTCTCAGCCCTGTTTTATTTTATTTTTTTTTATTTTGAGACAGGTTGTCACTAAGTTTCTGAAAGTGTCACTATGTTGCTGAGGCTGCCCTTGAGCCTGTGATCCTCCTGCCTCAGCTTCCCAAGTACTAGGATTACAAGCATGCCCCTCCATGCCCAACATCTTCCATGTCTCCATTGATAGATGAATGGACTATTGGGAAAAGGTAGAAATTATAGGCAGTGTGGAGTCAGAGAAAATAGGACACTGGGGGGCCAGCACTGGAAAGTATTCTCCTCCATGGTCCCTTCCTCTCTGCTTCTTGGCTGCCATGAGCTGAGCAGCTTCCCTCCACCTTCCGCCATGATGTTTGATCTTGCCTCAGGCCCAATACAATAGAGCCAGCTAACAATACACTGAGCTCTTGAAACCATGACCCAAAATATAGTCTTCCTCATTTAAGTTGCTTGTGTTCAATATTTTGGTCATAGTGATAAAAAGCTGATGAACATGACTTAAACAGATTGATTTTATCTTTTATCCCATGTTCACCTTGCCTTAGTGGCAGAAGCCTTAACAGAGACCTGTTGGGCAGCTGTAACAAACACTTGAATTGAACTTCACATTCTTATGTAAACTGAATTCTTTAGGTTTTTCAGCTTTTTGGGTTTGAATGTGATCATAGTACCGATCATCAGTACAGATGCCATTGTGAGCATAGCTAACACTGGAAATTCTGCTTGTAATAAATTCATTTTAATTTTTCTCATTCTTGTACTTTGCCTGGCTCATGCTTTTCATTTGGGAACATGTAAAATCACATGCATTTTAGTTTACAAAAGAAGTGTGGCATTCCTGCCCTTTGATATAAAAACATTTATTAATGTTTGAATGGAGCTTTTGAAAGTCAAGCAGATTTAATTTGAAACTTATGAATAAAAGATTTGCACTTAGATTAAATTTTTCTCCAAGGCACCTGTGCCTTCCCTTTATTGATCATTATGTTGCACGAGGAAGTTGTGCTAATTTATCGTGCTGCTATTTTGATTAATGTTCAACTGAATTTATTCATTCAGAGATACACCAGCATTTATTGGCATGGGTCAGCACTTTGAACTCTTTTTCTTTGGCATGATTTTTTTTGAGAAAATATTTCTTGCAAGTGAGAACGAGTGTTTTATGTTTCACATTGTTCAAATGAGTTATTTTGGAATCAAGGTAGGCAAAGACCTATAAATTTATCTGAGTATAGAGGTGAACCCCTATAGTACCTGTACTTGGGAAGCTGAAATAAGAGGATCACAGTTTCAAGAACAGTCTTAGAAAGTAGTGAAACTCTCATCAACCTAGTGAGACCCTGTCTTCAAATAAGAAATAAAATTGGGCTGAGGTGTAGCTCAGAGGTGGAATGCTTGTGGGTTCAATCCCTAGTTCCCAAAAGAATAAAAAAGACCTAAAACTTAAATAAGATTCAAGTTGAAGTTCAAGACTATCTAGGATCGTAAAGTGAAATAAGTTCATAATTTTTAACTCTTCTCTCACATAGAAATCACATGTTGAAGAGTTCAAATTTTAGAAAAAGAAATTAGTATGTCATTATGATTTAGACTTAGAATATCCCTCAGACAAAGGAGACATATTGAAAGTTTGGCTTGGTTGCTCTGGAGCAATTCCTGGGGGTATGACCTTGGGGATTTATATGGTCGTTCATTCAATTGTGCTCTCTCCTTGCTTCCTGCCTCTGTGATGTGAGAGCAGAGCCCTTGTGCTTTTCCCTCTCTGCTCCCCATGCCATGACCTGAGCTTTGCAGATGTAACCTGGCCTGATATGGACTGAGCCCCTGAAGTCTTCAGAACTGTGAGCAAATGAATCCCCTTCCTCTAAGATGTAGTGGTCAGATGTTTTGGGTTATAGCAGTGACAATGCTGATGAAACAGATGTGATGAGCCTCACTATCCCCAAGGAGTAATTAATGGGAATTCTTACCCTTCACCTTAAACCTAGGCTTCAAATTCAGGGTGATATTTTTCTTGTTCTGCAAATCTGAGCAGCAAAGTGGACTCATTTTGTCTCTTGTCTTGAAAAATCTAAAGAGAGAAAGGCAGACTTAAGAAGCCATATGAAGTGAGCATGGTAGTTCATGTCTGAAATTCCAGCACTTAGGATATTGAGATAGGAGGATTGCAGGCTCTAGAGCAATCTCAACAACATAGCAAGGCTCTCAAAATAAAAAATAAAAAGGATTAAGAGTGTCTCACAGGTATTATGCCCCTGGGTTCATATGAAGCAATACAAAGAGGACCACAGCACCTTTAGGAGATATTTTGTCTACAAACATGAGCTCAAAGTGTCTGATTTTCATGAAATACAGTGGACCATGTATACAAAATGAAATGTAATGTGAGAGTTTTATTTTCTCATGTATGAATGAGGAAGATATATTGTAAGAAAATTGGAATTATATTTTGTATTACCTACAAGCTTAGGAAGAATCATAATCGACCTGTCAATATTGTTGACATTCTTGTCCATTTGGAGAATTAGAGTTTTCTTAGAGATGGGGGAAGTTCTCATGGGAATCCTGCAAACTTTTCACTTTGTGAATTAGTCAACTTCAATCACTTCATAGACCCAGAGAACACCAAATTTAGCTCATTAACCACATTTTTAAATGAAAGCATTTTCCTGTTCCCTGTGTCTCTTTTCCATACAATATTTGCTAAAATTTTTCCAAGTTCCATTTGCCAAATTTCTGTTAGCCAGGAAGAACAAAATGATTGGAGTAGAAAGAAAAGCAATTTATGAACCCCCACCCATTTCCCTGCAGGCAATCAGATTAAATTAGGCTCTAGCTGAGAGGGAGAGAACTGGAAATCTGTCCTTCAAACAAGATTTTAATATTTTGATTATTACACAACAGTGGACACGTTAATGATTGAATTGAGGCTTCTTTATGGATACAAATTACTAACAACTTCACATTATGTGACAGTAAGCAGAAGATTCATGAACCCTAACCTAGTTTTCTGATTCAACTGGATAGGAAAAATAAGTCTCATAAATTGGGCTTGAATGGACAGCGGTTGTTGTGGGGAGGACACATAATTTGTTGTTGTCATTATTCAGTAAGAAGTCCTACTTATTATACATAATAGTTTGACTTCCTGTATTACCCTTTAGATACCCCATATAAAAATTGTTAAAAATCTTCAGATTTCCTACAAACCAGTTAAATCTTTATTCATGTTGGAGTTTTCTCAGAAACCCAAAGGGCTGTGTTTACTGAGTAAGTCATTTTGGCCTCATCGACAAGGTCGAATTTTCTATTGTGCTTGTTCAGTGTTGTGTCATCTGGATTTGCCTCCTGCTCTATGCATGGAATTTCTCCAAAATCATGCATGGCTTCACTTGCTAATTGTTAAAGCTAAAGAAAAAATATCTAAACTATATTTGATTTTAATACAATTAAATTCCTCTTTGATATGTCTTTCTCCACTACTTCTGTGACAAATCTTCAAATAAGATTTGCCTTTTAAAACTTATGTTCGATAGTCAAACTTGCTGAGTTTGAAACCTACCCGGTATAGCTGTGCCTTTTGGGAATGACAATTATTTTCCCTAAACCTTCTTTTCTTTCTGTAAAAAAGGAGACAGTAATTATTTGAACTTATCACAGTGCATATTATATAATAAGTGCTTCATTTATGTTAACTAGCCTTCATTATTTTTCTTAAGTGTTTTATCTAGTTTCTCCAAGTCTCCACCTGAGATTAACCTTTTGTTTTCAAACATAAAGCATTGGTTCTTTCCTAGAGTTATGTCTTTGGATCTCTTCACACCTCTATATTTTCTATGTGCGTACTAATGTTAACAATATTCTGATCATTGATTCCTTCTTCTTTATTAATTCCTTTGTAATTGTCACTAAACCCTATGAGTTCTACCCCCAAATATTTCTCATCAGTCAAGACTAAAAGTATTAAGATTTTTGGCTTTTGCTTTTTCTTGCCACTTGCCACTCTTCTCCCTTTAGCTCTGCATATCAACCACATCCAATTATTCAAGGTCATTTAAGAATTGTGTTTTATCTTTTTTTCTATTTGAGTTTTTTTTGTTTTGTTTTGTTTTGTTTTGCTTGGCTCTCAGTATTATCTCTTATTTTCCTGGACTGTGAACATTTATTTCTTTCATTTTAAATTTGTTCTAAAATAAGTACAAACAAGTTAATCATCCACTGAGCAGATTAGCCCCTCCCATTTCTTCAACAATCTGATTCATTTTAGAGAAAAAATAATTTCAGAGAAGTTGGAGTCTCAGGTGGGAATTGTCAGCGGCAAATGTGGAATTATTTAGAGGCTAAGTAAAGGTTGGTAAGGATTTAACCTCAAAAATGAAATGTTATCACTCTTACAAAGACAATGAAATGGTTAATAAAATATTTGTGGTAAATTATGTATGATCCTATAGCTGATCAATAAGAAGAGATATAAAGCAAGGTGAGAGTCTTTCATTTTACTTGGTTGTCTTTTCCAACTCTTTAAGCAATATAAAAAATAAATCCTTAGGAACAAAATGGCCATTAATCAGATTAAATAGTTCAACTTATCTTTTTTCTCTCTCTTTCAGCAATGGCTATTTTTGATATCTGAGTTAAAATACACATCTTGCTCTACCAGAAATTCCTGACATTTTGGTTCATGTAGATCTGCTCCTTCTTCAAAATCTCTTTACATTAAAATCTGTATGATCTATGTTAGAAAACTTAAAGTCATGTGGCGTGATGTGGCTCTATTTAAAAATCTTTTATACCAATAATTTTTGTAATGATGTGAATTGTAGATTAAAATTCAGAATTTTTCTTTTTTTTTCCCTTAGGTTTTCAAAAGCATACAGTCATGTAACCACTACCAAAGTTAAAACATAGAAAAAATCCCACTAATTCAAGAAAATCTTATTCTGCTTTATAATCCTTCTTCTAACTTCTCTCAGCCTGACAGCAATTGATGCAATGAATATGGGAGTGTAGATACTTTTCAACATATTGATTTAAATATAAGCATGCACAGTAACCTTATGGTGACTCAGGTAAACTTGGATGCGGTTGGTGCTATAGAAATAGATATAGAAGAGGAAGAAAATGGGAAATGTTTTGTTGTATTGTACTTTGTAGTTTCTTGTTTTCTTCATGGCTAGTAGGAAAATAGATAGTTTATATATATGTAGACTTGATATGGGCATTTAGTTTAATGAGGTCAAGGATAGTCAATAGTTTTTCAAAAAATGGCATGGCTAGAATAAAATAACCCATGTATTAGCAATTTGCATGGTCTATATGCAGTTGATGACACTTGGATTAAGCATATAAGCAATTCACTTAAAAGTTTTGAAACCTAAAAATATAAAGCCATGGTCAGTGGTTCCTAAGTACCTTCTAGTTTTCATATTTATCTACAAGAGTCTGACAAGACAGAAGTCCTTTATGACTACATTGCCCCATTTCTTCTTTCGTTGTGTTTTGTTTTGCTAATTTGTGATACTGGGGTTTTAACACAGGGACATTCTACTGCTGAAGTACAACCCCAGCTGGATTTTACTTTTTATTTTGGAAAAGGTCTAATGAGGTTACTGGGATGGTCTCAAACCTCTGATCCCTCTGTCTCAGCTTCCCAAACCTGAGATTACAGGCTTATGCCACCACACCCTGTTTGATTGCCTCATTTTAGCAAAGACATATCCTCAGTTGCTAGTCAAAGTGTGGAAGTTCTGATACAATCCCTTTATCTTTCCTTCCTCCCTCCCTTTCTGAAAAAACTGAAGTTTTCAAATGTGATTCAGTAGCTGGGCATGGTAGTACACACTTGTAATCCTAGTACTTGGGAGGCTGAGACAGAAGAATTGCAGGTTTGAGGACAGCCTTATCAAGTAATAAGACTCTCATCAGCCTAGTGAAACTGTTTGAAAACAAAAGTAAAATAGGGCTAATAAGACTCTCATCAGCCTAGTGAAACTGTTTGAAAGCAAAAATAAAATAGGGCTGAGGGTGTAGTTCAGAGATAGAATGCCCCTGGGTTCAATTTCCAGTACACCACACACACACCAAAAAATGTCTCCCAAGACCAATATATATATATATATATATATATATATATATTTGGTGGTACTGGGGATGGAACCCTTCTACCTCCGGGCTACACTCCCAGACATATTTTATCATTTATTTGGAGACAGGACCTCTTAAGCGAGCACAGCTGGCTTCGAACCTGTGCGATCCTCCTGTCTCCGCCTCCCAAGCGCAGGGATTACAAGTGTGCACCACCACGGCCAGCTTCCCAAGACCAATTTAACTGAGCAAATATTGAGGCAGATTCTGAATAAGCTGCATCTTGAATCTTGTTTCAAAAAATTTACACTATTTTCAAAGAGAAGAAAATAAGCAAAAAACCTCAATAAGCTGGCATGTGGCCACAGAAGAGGGAGAGTGTTATTATGTATTTGACTGTGGAAGTCGTGGAATATTTGACACAAAAAAGGAGTCAGAGTTTTAAAGAGTGGATATAAATTCTTCTGCCCCTTACTCTCTGGTTGAAAAGCATAAATATTGCAGGTAAAAGACTATATAGTCTTGCCTGATCTGGAATACACAAGAAGCTCAATTTGGCTGTCAAAAAAATAAAGGATTTCTTTGAGAGGATAAGGTGGGTCATTGCTACCGGAAAGACTAGACAGATGGATAGAGAAAAGTCAAGGGGGTCTAATGGGAAATTCTAAGAAGCCTGGATATTGGAAAAAACTGAAAGCTTTTTTGCATTTTAATGAGGTAAACAGTTTGTTCAAAATTTATTTTTTAAATAAAATTACATGGAGGCTAGATTAAATTGAAAAAAAAATCTAAGATCTAGAGGCTCACCCACTTAACAATTGATAATCTAGGCAAACAATAATTCAAGTTTAAAAAAATTGGGAACAGGTATTTTGAGGGTAGAATATACAATACCCAGTGACTAAAAAGCATGAGAGAGGGTGAGAGCTTTGGAGGATTTGGATATGAATAAGAGAAACACTCAAAGCTGACCTTAATATTTTAGAGCTGGACATGGTGGTATATACCTGTAAACCTAGTATTTGGGAGACTGAGACAGGTGGATTGTAGGTTCGAGGCCAGCTTCATCTTAGTTAGGCTGTCGTCAACTTAACAAGCCCTTGTTTCAAAAATAAAAAAATTAAATGGGCTGGGGCTGTAACTTAAAGGTGGAATACTTCTAGGTTCAGTCACCAATACCAGAAAAAAACATTTTTTTCAGAGTTCTTTTATTTTTATTCTCCTTCCCAAGAGCATTGTAACTTTTTACATCCTGTACAAACTCCTTAAAGTAAGGCCTGTGTGCTATTGGAAGACTAACCATAATCAGGAAGTATATTAGATGTGCAAATCATTGGATTCTTTCACAGAACTTCTAGTGAGAAGGCTCAAGATTTTTGCACACGCTAAGGCACCAAAAATGTGCTTTCTAAGCACTGTTTTACATGATTAAAACAAATATTCTATATATCCTTCCATGAAAAATGTTTCTTTTCTCCCAGCCATTCCTGACATTTCTATATCTAGTTCTGCGGCAGCCCAAAAGCTAAACAAAAGTAGCCTATCGGAATGGTGTCAAAATTTGAAACTGAGCATCCTTTTCTCCAATACTAAATTCGAAGCTCATTAAATTGTGGACATGTTTCACAATCCACTGAGTGGAGTTCCAATTTGGGACAAGCCTGCCTCTTATTGCATTAGACAAAAACACAAAGAGTAGACACCATGGTACTTGAACCTGTGTCTATTTTCCCTCTCCAGTTCTCATTTCGATACTACCAATGACGGCAGTGTCCTACTGGGATGCTCTTTATTATAAATGCCTCCATTGTAAATAGAGCAGAAAAGAGGAGTTGAATTTACAATGCAGTGGTGAAAGGACAGAAAATCTTGTTCCTAATTAGGCTCTTGAGGTTTTTTTTTTAAACTCTCCATTCTTTACAATGAGAGGAAATACTTCAGGCTGAGCATCAGGAAGGATGGGATGTAAGAATTGAGAGTAAGAGATTGACACACTAAAGGGAATATCCAATTTGGTGCATTTCTGAATAGAGTTTTTCAGTGTTCTGCCCTAAATTGTTTCACACTATCTACTGTTCTTTTCCTCTTTCTCTTTTCCGTACAATTGAGGGTTTTTTGGAGTCTGGGCTTTCACAATCCATGGCCTTTTTTCTCAATGTATTAATCTCTTTCCCCTCTATTCTTTGGACGAGATACACTTTTAAAGGAGTATGCGACTCACTCCTTTTTTTTCAAAGAAACATCCTAACAAAATGAAAATGAAGATGCCCATAGAAAGAAAGGAGACAAGGGGGAAAGCAAGAAAGGCAACACTTAGAAAAGAAAATGAAAGTCTCCTGTTGGGCTCTTGCACAAACTAGTAAGAGGGAGGCACTGCTAAGAATGCAAGGGACAATAAAGACTGCAATAACCTCCACTTAGCATCTTTGAAAGGAGAAAAAATTATACCCTTTCTGCTACTATGAAGGAACAACAGGACCACCCAGGAGGGATAAAGAGACATGGGGCTCCCCCTTTCTTTTACTAGAAAAAAAAAAAAAGAACTAAAGAGACATTGCAAAATTTTCTTTCTGATTATATAAATGGTAATATGCTGAGACTGCTCCAAGCAAATAGTTGGAAAACTTTCCATTCAAATGAGTGCTGCATCCTTCTAATTAGTTTCTGGAAATGCAAACTTACCCAAAAATCCTGCCGCTGATGGGCACGGCTTGAGATGCCTTCCTTGAGGACTCTCTTCTGAATGATAGTTTCATTTTTCCTGTCTTGCAGTGTTTTTCTTAGCTTGTTTGGGAGAAGGGGGCCTATATTTACTTAATGTATTTTTTTCTTAAAACTGGCTGTTCTAATGCTGTGCTGTGGTTAAATTCTGTATACCTGGCCTTTCAAGAGCCAAACTAAAACCAGCCCATCACTCTCTGATACTCACACAATCAAAGGCAGAAAGTCAAAGCTGAATTCATCAACAACTATTGCTACCTGGACTCCTTGTGTTTCAGTCTATCTCCAAAAAGCGTATATGTGGGATATGTATCTCCCTGAACACAACACTAGTCTCCCTCAACTTCCCAGGAATCCCCGAAAGTGCCAACTAAGTCATCCTCCCAGTTATATGCAAATTAGGTTTTGAACAAGGGACCGGCAGGGAATGTCTACCTAATTTCAAGTAAACAGGTTCAGAGCACTTGGTGGCACAGACTTTCTGGTACACTGCTATGTTTATTTATTTATTTATTTATTTATTTATTTATTTATTGTAGTACTGGGGCTACACCCCCACCCCTACTATTCATTCTTTGTCTTGCAAAAGGGTCTCACTGAGTTGTAAAGGGCCTCACTAAGTAGCTGAGGCTGTCTGTGAACCAAGATCTTCCTGTCTCAGCCTTGCAAATGCTGGGATTACAAGCGTGTGTCACCACACTTGGACACTAGTATGTCTTTTATGTCCATCTCTATTGCTCTTGCAGTTAATAAAACCCACCCTAGTTTCCAGAGAGGGGTGATTATTGCCATTTCTTAATAATAGTGGTAGTGCATATTTAGTCCTTTCTTCCTTCCTTTATGATTTACTGTTGGGAGAGTATAGATGCTCTTTACATCCAGATTTTGTCTTTCTATATGCTGTGATATGAAGTGTCCATTTTGTAATATTATGAAATAGATCACTAAATATTATTCTGCCTCTTCCTTGGGGATAAACAAAGTAAGAAATAACAAATATTTTTTTAATTGGCTTCTTATTTTGTTGAATCTCTCTTTGGTTGGGATAGGAAGCTGGAGAATGTTGATGGAAGTTTCCTTCTATGGACAGGAATACTGCATCCCCTCTGGCTCTTCTGTTCTGTCCCCTAAGTGTTGACAAGGTGACCTGGCTGCTTCTTCCACCCTTGATTTTACCACCCTGGGGACACAAATGAAGGCTCCCCTGGACCTGCATAGAGTTGAAAAGAAATGCTTATTAATCTGGTAGGAGAATCAGAACACTTTTAGAAATCAGAACCATATAGATAGAGATAGGGGACATCTTTCAGAAAAAACTTTAGAAAGTATTAAAATTTGGTATATAAATGTCAGAGCTCTATGTACCAAACAGAGTATACAAACTCCTTAATGCAAACTAAAATTTTAAACAAATTTTCTCGAAACATCTATGAAATGATTTCTCAGAATTATCTTGACTGATAACTAAAAAATGTAGATTTTTAATCTCAACTCTGAAATAATTCAGAAGTTTCTAAGATTGGGCCCCTTAATAGCTACCCCTAAGTATTTCAGACTAAGTATTTTTTCTAAATAATGCATTATCCTCTTCAGGGTTTTAAAAGACTAAATGAGTCAGTGTATTTCTGCATCATCATTTCTGTATTTAAGCATTATTCCTTAATGCTAACTTTTAATAACATCACTTGTAGGTAGTTGTATTAAATGTCTAGCTATTGAAAAGTATATATATGTCTGTGTGTATATATACACACACACATATATATACACACATTTTCATTAAATATGCATTCCTGAAACTATTGATAAACTAAGAATTCAAATTATTTCCTTTTAGTCTATTTGTTTCAGATGTTTGATCAGTGGAATCCAACTTAAAATAGAGTCAATTTCCTGATCATTATCAATTAAAATTGCATTCTTCAGATTTGAAACATTTTGTTTCACAGCCCATATTCCCACATTCAGTCAATTTTTTGTATAAAATACCTCTCTAATATGTACTGATTTCCCCATGTTATCATCTTAGTTCAGACCATTTATTACATTATATCTGAAAAGCTTCTTAACAGCTTGTGGTGACTTCGAATTTCTACAACCGTTTCATCATTCTAACTAATGTTTAAGATGACCTACATTATATCTAATCTGTTAAAACAGGAAATTGGTATGGGGCACAGAAATTGGAATGAAGGAAGAAAAGTGTTCTTATTTGTAAATGTTATGATCATACCCCTAGAGAACTCAGAAGATATCACTGGAAAACTATTACAACTAATTGAGGTCAGAAATTACCCTCAAACAAAATAAGTGTTAAAAAGTCCATAGCCTTTTCATACAACAGACAAAACTTGGAAGAGATAGTAAAAAAAAAACACTCACAAAGTCATTTTTTGGTGCCTGAGCAGTGCAATGATCCTTGTAGCGGGTGAGCGGCCTATTCCCTGAGTCCACGAGGAAATGTAATGTAGTGGTCTTGCAGCCATAATTCCTGAGCTCATATTCCAACTGCCATTTACTAGATATGTGATTTTAAGGAAGTGGAGTAGTCCTACATTTAAGATTTCTCATCTATAAAATAGGATAATTTTATTTAAAAAATCTCAGTTATTTTGAGGACTATATGGGTTTCATATGAATTAATAAAGGCTATGGGTCTATTACTATATAATACATATATTATGGGTTGTGACTGTAGAGTTTGACTGTATAGATAATTCACTTAAATAGTATTTGGTACAAATGAGAAATGCTGGCTAAATCTTCACTGTGATAATACAACACACGATTTACTGAAATGACATCAGTCTTGTACGAGAAGCTTATGGCACAGAGTGTAACTTCAGAAATACTAGGATTCAACCTGATGCCTATTAAGGTCCTTTCCAATCTTGAAATGTTATGGCTCGTTGCAATTTTAACTTGATATTTTTATTTCTCATCTCCTCTATAGTTTCTGCTAGTTTGAAGACTGGAGGTTTGCTAAATGTGTGTTTCAGCTCTCTCACCTTAAACAAATGATGTTTCAAAAAGGAATGGAATAGTTTTAGCTAAAGGTCTCCAAAACAGGAATCTACTTTTTTTTAACCTGTACAGTGAAATAAAAAATATGAAGGGGATGACTGGCAGAAATCAATAGAAGGAAAGCTGCCAATCTATGCTGCTGAGAGGTTGGGTGGGGCCAGTCTGTTCTAAGAGGGATTTAAGAAAGGCAATGTTCTATAATGTAAACAATGTGTTTTCTAGTGCCCAATTGTCAAGAGTCTAATATGAACCCCTACATTCCCTATCCCTATCTCACATAAATTTTTAGCTTTGATTAAAATTGTTGTGAGGGTAAAATAGGGAGCTTGAAAAAACAACATCCTGTGAGTATCTAGAGTTAGGAGTTTATTATACCGCTCATAGAAGTCTCTCAGTTTTCTGAAATGTAAAAGCTCCTACCTCAGTCTGTTTCATACTGTTAAAACAGAATTGATTATCTCATTGTTCTAGACACTGGAAATACAAGATCGGGAAGCTGACATCTGACCAAGGTCTTCTTGAAGGCAGTTGGAAAGACCAAACAGTAGCGAATTTTGTCCTCATACAGCAGAAGAGCTGAAGAGGGAGAATCCATGCCTGTGAGACTTCTCTACAGTGGCATTAACCCATTCATGAAGGTAAGAGATCTTATGACCTCATGTATCGAAAGGCTACATCTCCCAATAATGTCATATTGTGTTTAAATCTCAACAGGAAATTTGAAGAGGATAAAACTCTTCAAGCAATAGCATCCTCAGATGTGTACATCTGTGTAATTATACTATTATGAATTTTCAGTATCTTAAACCATTAAATCTATTTTCTCTTCAAAAAAGAAATACACACAATGGAACTCTGATGACTTTTAATAAAAAATAGAAAGAAATGGTAATCACACCTGTCAGTGAAATATAGAAAAGGTAGGCTAATACACGTGGCTCCAAATTTTTATATAATTTGTTTATAAATGCATTTAAGACTTGCAATAAGTTTCAGGACTCTCCAAATTCCAGATCAATGAAATTCTTCCATCTTAGGATTTATGTTTCTTTATGTTTTCTATAATTGTAAAAATAATCAATGTAATAATTTACTCAAATAAATCATGGTAGTAATTTACTCAATTATAAGATTTTAAAATTTAGGCATTAAATAGCAAATGGTGGGTTAAGTATAAAAGTCAAAGGTTTTTGTATGTATGAGCCTCAACAAAACAAAATAAATTTATACACTATTATCCTAATATTAATCTATTCTTTATGCTTGAAGGTAGAATGACCATGGATTTCATCCCCAGTACCACCAAATTTAAAAAAAATTTAAAAAGCATCTAGATAAGTCCTTCTGCCAGTAACTCTTAGCCTATCACTAAATATCTTCTTTCTCAAAACCTGTAAACTCATCAGACTCATTTCTAGCACCCAAGTCATTCTCATAGAAATTGTTAGAGAATAATTCCTGAAATTCATCAAGGACTGAGGGATAAAAAATAAGAATTAACATAATAATATTATAATATTATGTTATAATACTATATTATTGCTTTTTCATATTGTAAAATAATAGTGTTGTGATTTTTCCTTAACATGATGTCCTTCTTTTTTTTAATTATAATCAACGGAAACTAAATCTGACTAATCAAAATAAAAACAGAGAACAAAATATAAACTGAAAATACTGCATTGAAAATTGAAAGTCTCTCACAAAATCAAAGGATCAGGTTAAAATTATTCTTTAGGAAGAAGAGTTATTGGGTGAGGTATAGAGGGAAATGATGAATTTTTCTGGGATATCTTCCTAAGACATCCATCATTGGATCACATGGCCCCAGATACTCTTTCTGGTAGACATAGTAGCTAAACTTAGCTTGAAATCATGTGACCCTTTTGTCAAGGACAAAGTGGCATCTTGTTCAAAGTCCCAGCAAGACTTTGTAGAATGGAAAGATGGGTCTTCAGTGGGGAGTCAGAGGAAGAAAACAGAATCTAAAGTTATCCTGTTTTTTGTTTGTTTATTAAATGTTTATTCTATTAAATCAGTAATCAACAAATGTTTTGTGTAATGGGCTAGATAGGACTAGACATTTTAGGGGTCAAGTTCTATGGAGTCCCTTATTATTGCTTATAATTCTACTATTATAATGCAAAAATACACACAGAAAAAATAGAAGTGAATTAGCATGGTTGTATTCAGTAGAACTTTATTTTCAAAAACAGGCCAGATTTGGATTGAGGGCATAGTTTGCTAATTTCTACTTAGCTCTATAAATTTAACAGTCTGCTGGACACATTCTTACAAACCCAGTACTTGGGAGGCAGAGACAGGAGAATCACAGATTCACAGACAGCAATTTGTGAGGACCTCCATAACTTAGTGAGATACTGTTTCAAAATAAGGAAAAAATAGGGCAGGGGGTATAGTTTGGAGGCTTTCATGCCCTTGGGTTCAATCCCCATTCCCACACACAGAAAAAAGAATTTATCTGTCTGATTCATCAATCTTTTCTCTTTAACATAAACATTAACTTAAATATAGCTGGTCTCAAATATCTTTTCATATTAATAAGCTCATCATGAAGTATGGTTAAAAAATTCTACCCATATAAAAACAAGAATGAGGATGGGAATATATTTTTCTTTAAGAAGGTTTAGAACTCATTATTATACATTTTTCTTCACTTATATTATAATTAATAAATATATTCAGAATTAAATTAAGGTTTGTTTTGATATTTTGCAACTATAGAAACCTTCTGTTAATTCTTTCCTACCAGAAAAACCACTGAATCAGAAGATTTTGCTTCAAAATATTAATTCACTTTGAAAAGTAAGCCAATGTGATTTAGGGTTTTTGTGGGATTAATCAAATTGGATGGCTAAAGCAACGAAGAATGGTTTTATAGCCATTCTTGCTGGAATGCAATTTCTATGAAAAAAGGAAGTAAAATCAGGTTTTAAACCTAACTCCATTCACAGGTCTATCATTAATTATTTCTGTGACTTCCAGGTGGGACATTTTAATTTGAGCCTCAGTTTCTGATCTGTAAAATGACTGGATTATGTAGCAATGACAAGAGTATACATGTATTAAGTGCTCACTATAAAATAAGCACCACTTTATAAGTGTGCTACTTATATCATGCTATAATAAAATAACTTTAAGGATATAGGGATTCTACCATATAGGCAAATAAACTAAGGCAGAGAGAGAAAAAGAGCTCAAACACATGAATAGTCGTAGAAACAAGAGACCAGTTTGGGTCTTGTGACTCCAGTCATACCCTTACTACACACTAGATGACCTGATCTCTAAGTCTCCAGCAGGATGAATACAGTCTGTGAATCTGCAGTGACTGTTACTCTAATATTTCAGTGCCTTAGGCGTCCTAGATCTTTTTACTGTGACTCTAACGTTCTGGTCTGCTGTAGCGACAACTTGCAGAAAGAACAAAGGGCTGCACTGTGAGGAAACACCGTGCAGCATGTGAAAATAAAGACCGCTCACTCTTGGCAACGAAGTGCCACTTAAACTGAAGTCTGTTATTTTTTTTTTTTAATTTCTTAAATTAAATTTTAAATTTGGGTACCAGAGAAAACCTTTTACATCTTGTACATATTTTATACAGGTAAAGAAAATGCAATCCTGAAAGGAGAATTGATTTGGCCAGAATCTCTTGAATGACCCATTCCAGAATTATTTTTAGAATTCAGATAGTCTGATTCCCAACATAGAGTCCTTTCCAAAACCAAACAGTAGGTTCCAGCTTGAAGACAGAATAATAATGAAGGCATACGACATTCTGTATAATATAAATGTTAAAATGGTGTGTGTGTGTGTGTGTGAGAGAGAGAGAGAGAGAGAGAGAGAGAGAGAGAGAGAGAGAGAAAATGAAAAAGGAAGATAGAAACAAGAGTTTGAGAGAGAAAAGGGAGAAAGAGAAGGTCTTTAAGTTTAGACTGAATTGCATACTCAAGTCTATGTGAGTCATTTCATGTAGATTGCTCCATCTCTATAATGATGCCCTGAGTAGGTATTATTACCATTATAATCATTTTATAAATGAGGAAACTGAGCTTGAGAGAGATTAGATGATTTGCTCAAAGATACATAGCTTGTAATTGTGGAGAAGTAATTTAAACTCAGGTGATATGAATCTGAAACTGACAGGGTTTTTTTTTTTTCAGAGCAATAGGCAAACTTTAATAGTTAAGAAAAATTAAATCCATCAGACATATTTAAGAATATAGGAGATTTTATGCACATTTAAGGTTTACAATTCAGCCTCTGTGGCAACTTTTAGAATGAAAGTTACATATAAATATTGTGCATTTTATAGTTCCCAAGCCTCATAATTTTATACTATGCTTTATACCTACATGAATGAACATGAAATTAATTGAAAAGGGTAAAAAAAAAAAAACCAAAAATATTTTTTTAGAAAAAAGTATTTTAAAATGTAACCATTAAAAATTATTAGAAAGGAATGCATGTATTAAAGAGTAATTTGAAATGTTTTTAATTCACTACCTGGTATTTGCTTTTTACAACTTTTGTCTAAAAGGTAATATTTGTTTTTCTCATAGAAGACAAAACAGATTGACATCAGTGAGTTGACATTATTACTTGTTTATTTTTTGCTATTAGATTTAATGATTTTATACGGTCACTTATATTTTTAAATTTTAGCTTATATTTTAGTTAATTCTGAAATCAAATATTTTTCATCTTTACTATCTCCCTTATATTATGAAGGTTACTTTTAAAGGTCCTACACAAAGTTTCACCACTTTTTTATAAATTTTGCAGCTAACACATTTCAAACCTAAAAGCATATCAGTTGCAATACAGGTGTCACTAGAACCCACACTTTTAAAATCTGTGTAAAAATATATTTTTCCTTGGAAACCAGTTAATATGTTGGGTTATAGAATAGTCTAGAAAAGCCTTCTCTGTAGATAAACAAACCAAGATGATAAGTTTTATTTTGTTCCCCAGACAATGAGAAAGTTCCACGGTGTGGGTGTGTTCCATTTATCCTTTGATTAAATACATTTGGGAAACACTGACTTGAGCCAAGCTAAGCATGTTTTGTTAGTTTGCATTTGTTTGCCAGTGAGAACTGTCATAAGCCTAAAGAATTTGTGAATCTGAAAAAAGATTTAGGGCACAAAATTTCCTAAGTTTATTTGCTCGTGAAGGACTCCCTTTCTGTACTTTTCTCTCCCTTTCTTTTCTTTATTTATTCATATATTTATTTATTTTTGTGGTGCCTGGGATTGGATCCAGAGACAGTCTACCTCTGAGCTGTTCCTTCAGCCTTATTTTATTTATTTATTTTTTTTTAATTTGGAAACAGGGTCTCACTAAGATGCTGAGAGTCCCTCTAAATTGCTGAGGCTGGCCTCAAACCTGTGTTCCTTCTGTTTCAGCTTCTCAAATACCGGGATTACAGGCATACACCCCCACACCTGATCCCTTTCTATACATGTTATTAACATCTGCCTGAATTAAGTCAGTTTTAACTTTAGAAAATTGTCTAGAAAGCTTCTCAGAAACTGAACAGCTATAAGAATGATTGCCATCATTTCAACTGTCCTGAAGATCAATACACAAGATGTTAAAATTGAATGAGAAAAAAGAAAAGACTGAAAAAAGATTTGAAACTGGAGGCATAATTATGGAATTCTGTGGAAACATTGTCCCCTGCTGGCTGGCGGGGTTTGGAGTCAGTTTATCTCCCATGGTTCATGTGCTGAAAGCTTGGTCCCAGTGTGGTGCTGTGGAGGTGGAAGCTTTAAACTGTAGGCCCTGATGAGAGGTGGTTAGGTCCCTAGAGAACTGCCATCAGATAATGTTAAGATGGTTCTCATGAGACCACAGTTAGCTCACTAAATAACGACGTTTGTGTTGTGGTTATTGTTTTGATCTAGTTACTATAGGTATGATTTCCTGGAAAACAGATGCTAAGAATGAATTTGCATGAACAAGACACAATAGCGAGTGCCACCGGGAGCAGCATCTGTTAGAGTGAAAGACAAGGTTGAGTTGGGAAAGAGGTTGAACTGGGGTGCATCCTCTCTGGGGGGAAAGGGGCAGAGCCTTTCCATCCCTGCCTTATTCAGCCAGGTATTGAGTACAGGCTGTTCCGGGAATGGGCCACAGCCTTGTTGAAGAGTTTCTTTATGTTTAAGGGCACTTACTAAAGGACTAAGCTGAGAGTTAAGGGGTACTGCCACTAGAAGCCACTGAGAAGTACCTTAATCCAAGAGGGCATCTAGAGGATACTTCTTTATAATATTGTCCTTCTCTTCTAAGAAGGAGCTTGAGGCCCCATATAAGAAGATACAGAAAATAAAAGAGAGTAATAAAATTACAAATCTTAAAAGTCTATATATAAAATAGTGCTAATGCAAGTATATCAATATTTGTAGATGTCAATGCAATTGAAGTTTATGGTACTGATCTTTCTTGGTAGTCAAGGCAAAAAGGGAAACATAATGTGCCATATCCTCATCCTTATTCGAGAAAAGGAAGCAAACTAATGCCCCAAAGGGGGAAAGCATCTTCCAAGTATGGTGGTATGCTCCTGTAATCCTATTACCTGGGAGGCTGAGACAGGAAGAACTCAAATTTGAGGCCAGCCTCAGCAAGTTAGCAAGACTGTGTTTCAAAATAAAAAATAAAATAGGGTCGGGAATATAACTTAAAAGTAGAATCCTCAGTGAACTAATACGCAAGCAAACAAACTTTCTTCAGTAATAAATTATATAATAAAACTTGCATGTGGACTTTATTAGGAGCAAAATGTTGTAAAGGAAAAAGCCCTTAACAGCACTTTGTTTACAGCAGATACAATAACACATCTTATGTGTTTCTTATAAATATTGTGAGGTGGGAGAATAAAGAGAGAAGTCCAGAACTAAGCAACGGCTTTCTTTCTTCCAAGGTACCAAGTTAATTTAGCTCAAGTGGTAGTTTTATAACTGAAATTAAATTCTAAGACTAGACCTTAAGCCGGGCGTGGTGGCGCACACTTGTAATCCCTACACTTGGGAGGCTGAGACAGGAGGATCGCACAGGTTCGAAGCCAGCCTCAGCTACTTAGTGAGGCTCTCAGCAGCTTAGTGAGACCCTGTTTCCAAAAAATATATAAAACTAGGTCTGGGAGTATAGTCCGAAGGCAGATAGCCTCTGGGTTCCACCCCCAGTACCACCAAAAAAGAAAAAAAAAAAAAAAGAGACTAGATCTCAAAACATGCAAAAACTCCATCTACCTCATGGCCCTGAATGATTATTACTAATAACTTTTTCTTTAGACAAACGAGTCCCATGGGAATAGGATCCTTAACCTCTGTAACTCAGTACCCCCAGATACAGCACCCCATCTTTAGTAGATGGTCAAATGTTTCTTGAATGAATGAGTGATCGAAAAGACGATTTCTTTCAAGACTGGTGAGTGAGTAGCCCAAGGATTCAGGCATATGCACAAATGTGTGTGTGTGTGTGTGTGTGTGTGTGTGTGTGTGTGTGTATCTTATGAGCAAGAACAGAGTTCCAAGTGTGATTTCAGTGCATACTGAAATCTAGATGTTATAGTCATATGTAGAATGGCCTCTTGAAGAGCTCCTAAATTAGTGTTTTTGGGTTATGAGGGTTGTGGAATTGAGGGCTGTGGAATTGTGTAATACAATTGAGTCATTGGAGTTGTGATTCTAGCAATGGAATTTTATTACAGTGAATTTATCTGGGTGGTGACCCAGACTGGTAGGGTGGGACTGGAGATGATGGGTCCCTTGGGGGAGAGGATTGTATGTGGTTACATGAGCCTTAGGGATTCTTACCGCTCCTTCTCCTCCTGATGGCTCTTTTGCATTTGGCCTCCATGATGTGAGGAGCAGAGTATACCCCCTGTGCATGCTCGCTTGCTCTCTCTCTCTCTCTCTCTCTCTCTCTCTCTCTCTCTCTCCCTCCCTCCCTCCCTCTCCCTCTCCTCTTCCATTCACCATTTTCTGAGATACATGGTCCCTGGCCTCACATAGACCAAACTGAAACCAGGAGAAAATAATTCTTCTTTCCATTAAGAGACATGATGGATACTTTATATTATAGCTGTAAAAATGCTAACCAAAACACTAGCTAAATCGGGGCAGAGTAAAACAAGTAATTTTGGGTAGAACAAAATTATGAAAAATCATAAAATGCCATCAACGGGGTTTAGATATGAACACATAAGAAGAAGCAGGAGACAAGATAAAGAATTATTTAGAAGAAATTATTTTGGCAGTGAAAAACTGAAAAAAAATTCCATCAAACAAACTATTCCAACAAGGACTACTTAATTTTGTTTTACATTTTATTTTTAACAGAATTTAGTCAAACCACATCCTATATAAAATTTTACATATATACATAAATTTAAAAATCTTTAGTCAAGCCTGGCATGGTGGCGCACGCTTATAATCCCAGCATTGGGGAGGCTGAGACAGGAGGATCACGGACAGCCTCAGCTACTTAGTGAGGCCCTTTGCAACTCAGTGAGACCCTGTTTCAAAATAAAGAATAAAAAAAAAAAAAAAATAGGGCTGGGAGTGTATCTCGGAGGTCAAATGCCCCTGGGTTCCATCCCCAGACCCACAAAAATAAATAAATAAAAATAAAAATCTTTAGTCATAATTATCCAAAAATTATTTGGAAGCATATATATCTAAAAGAATATATGCCAAACCAGCCCCAGAAGAACTGACTGTTATTCTCCTTCCCACCTATTTTTCCATATAATCGAGCTCAGACTATACAGATAATTTTGTTACCTTAATTCTCATTTCAAGTATAATGTAGGTATTTTTCATGTTGTTAAAACTCTTTAGAAACATAATTTTAGCAATTGTGTAATATTCACTTATGTGAATCATCTATAATGTTCTGAACTATTTCAATATTCTTAGGTATTTAAGTTGCTTCAATGCTTCAATGAGCATTCTATCTACAAATTCTTAATAATATTTTATATTATTTACTTGAAATGTTTCTAAAGGAAAAGCTTCTAGGTTATAAAATATTAATATTTGATATATATTTCAAAATTGTTTCCAAGCAAGTTTGTTTTGATTTATATTCCTTTCATCAGTTATGAGTGTTCCAGTGTTCTATTAATTTATGGGTATTTCTAGTAGAATAAAAGTTACTACAGATTTAATGGGCAAGAAATTATGTTTTATCGTGGTTTTTATTTAAATATCTTTCATTTTCAGTGAGTCTGAGCATTTTTACTCAAATAGTTTTTATGCATTTGCATTTTTCTTATAAATCCTTTTATTACTTTGATATTTAATTCAAGCCTTTTGTTACCTTAAGCTTTGTACTGTCATATATTGTATAGGAGATCATTATACAATAATTCATTAGTGTATTCCATGTTATATGTTTATAGACAATGAAAAACAATCTTAATGTTCATGTACTGATTTTCCTTTTGTGATTTCTTCCTTTTTGTGGGGGTACTGGGATTGAACCCAGGGATATTATACCTCTGAGCTATGTACCCCAGACCTATTTTATTTCTTATTTTGAGACATGGCCTAAGATTCTGAGAGCTTCAGTAAGGTTCTGAGATTGGCCTTGGGCCTGGGATCCTCCTGTCTCAGCCTCCCAAGTACAGGGGGTGACAGGCATGCCCTTCTATGCGCAGCTTCTTTCATTTCTTTTAAATTTGTAATGTCTTTTCCTTATACAACTTAACAGAGATTCGCCTTCATTGTTATATATGGCTTAAAGCCTAAATATCAAGAAATAAGTGTTCAATCCAAATAAAAGTTCTTTGGGCATAAAGGGTGAGTTACCAATAATAAATCCTGACTGGAAGCACAGAAAGGGTACACTTTTCCTGCCATCATCTCTAAGAAAAATACAAGTTCACTTTTTAACTGATGACCTATCTCAAACTGGTAGGTATAGATTTTGAAGCCTGTTTGATATCTTTCAATCTGCCTTAGAAGGAATTTAATTGGCACTTTCAAATGATCGCTTTGGAAAGGTAAAAATTTATAATGTAGAAAATTCTCCAAACATAATAAAGTGCTCAAATGATGTTGACTTGCCAAAAGTGACACATCTTTTGCTCAGTGAGTAAATCAATTGGCCATTGTTTCAAATAACTTTCTGATTGGGCCAATATAATTTCTTAAATAATACTTCATTTCTCCACGGATATTCTATACCTTCATTATAACATACTAAGTTATTATATATACTCATAGGTTTCTGGCTTAGCCTAATTTTTAATAGAAACACCTTGAAAATATTGGAAGTTAAATGTGAGCCTAAAGCCATGTAGAGTGAGACAACACAGGTGTGCATACAAAATACACATACACACAAATACACACACATATACACACACATGTATATGTGGCTTTCTTTTCTGTGGACACAGTGATGTTCATTGAAATACATCCTGTAGTTTTAAGGCATGTCTCCACGGTTAGATAGCTTAGCATCTTTTAATGCTCAAATAATTAGCCACAGCACCCAAAGTCCGTACTCCTAAACACCTATGTTAGTGTTCTGTCCACTTTAGAAAACACGAAAACAAAGAAAACCTTATCTAATTGATGTTGTACATACATGAAATAATATAAATAAACATGAAGGTCTATCAGTTGCCATCTTCTGAGGCTAAAGTCAAGCATGTGCGTGCTTTGGTAATAAAGATCTCCCCCTAGGCCGCTTACATTCCTGTTTATTCAGAACACAGAATAATCATCCTCATGATTAAAAAATCGCTTAGCACATTGCTCCAATTTCCACCCAAATCACATAATCAGAACATCAGAAGAAATCTTCAGCCCTCAAGAAATTTACCAATTACATGTTTTTTATAAAATTGTTTTACTTAGTGGAGGGTAATAGGCCTGACATATAAGTTTTTTTATGGTTCCAATTAAAGAGTTTATGGTGGTGGAAAAGGAAGTTCAAGGAAGGAATTAAAGATGGCACATTTATGGAGTTTTGAATGAAGCATGTGAGAAGCTAACTCTAGTGTGGGAATTACAGGCTGCTTTGTCCAACTGACACATGGCATGCCTAGGAAGTGAGAGGCATTGCCTTAGGCCCCTTTTGACCCTAAAAAATAAATATAACCATTTTCAGTTTGAAAGATAAGAAAATAGATGGGAGCCTGTTTGTTTTCTTAACTCTTCTTCAAATTCCACACTTTTCCCAACTTTGCAGGACAAAGAAGAAAAAAAAGGTGTTTTTTTTTTGTACTGGGGGTTTATTCCAGGGGCATTTTATATCTGAGCTACCCCCTAGTCCTATATTTTATCTTTTAGTTTGAAACAGGATATTGCTAAGTTGCTGAAACTGGCCTCAAACATGTGATTCTCCTGTGTCAGCTTCCCAAGTACAAGGATTACAAGAGTATACCATCATGCTAGGGAAAAGGAAATATTTTAACAACACTTTAATCTCTCCTTTTTCTCTATATATCCTTGATACTCGCCAGTGAATCTAACTTGGGTATCACCGTGGGATGCGGGCTTCCTTGTGTGGTCTCAGAAACCAGAAAAGCCTAAATATTTCAGCACTGGCTTACTAAAATTCCAATTTTGATGGGATATATTATTAGAAATGCACATTCCAGGAAGTTACAAGTTTGCTAAGCTTACTAAAAATGAAGGATATAGTCAGAATAAAATGTGAGCAAAAACATTCTTAAAATTCCTGTAATTTTCAAGAGCATTTCCTAAAATGTGTTAATTATGTTTAATTATAAAGATATGGATTAACATGGTTATTTTGTAAATGAGGTATTAGTAACAAATGTGTGCCACTGAATTTTTTTGTGTGTGTGCTCTGCTTCCTTTCAAACCATAAACAGTTCATAAATATGAACCCCAGGCAGATTGGCAGCAACTAGCAAGGGAGCCAATAAAATTTTCTTACATCTGAAAACATCACAGGACTGAACTGAAGAAATTTATATGATGTATAAAGTGATTGGTACACCAAGGACCAGTGTCTTTACCTTTCTCTGCTGAATAACTTTTCTTCCTTCCTTGAGGTAGGCTGCAGAATTTTCAGGCTCTGTGAACATGAGAGTGATGCTCATATGTAGGTATGAAAGAAAGAAAGAAAGAAAGAAAGAAAGAAAGAAAGAAAGAAAGAAAGAAAGAAAGAAAGAAGAGGAGGAGGAGAGGAGAAAGGAGAAGAAGAGGAGGAGGAGGGGAGGAAGAGAAGAAGAAGAAGAAGAAGAAGAAGAAGAAGAAGAAGAAGAAGAAGAAGAAGAAGAAGAAGAAGAAGAAGAAGAAATATATATATATATATATATATATATATATATATGGAGGAGGAGGAGGAGGAGGAGGAGGAGAGGGAGGGAGGGGAGGGGGAGGGGAAGGAGGAAGACCTATGCTTTTGCAGATACAGGAGCATAGGAAAGAAAAAAGATTTTCAGAAAGTGGCCTTCAACAAATTGCACAACCCCTTGATTATCTAACAACTAGGACTCAAAACTATAGGTGATTGGGCTGAGGTATACTCAGGATGATGCCATTAAGGAAACTAGCTGTCATGGAAGGTCAAGGCTTTATAAACTTAAAAGGTTAATTAGAGCATCCTTGCAGGATCATATATTTATGTATTGTTTTGAGAAGTTCAGTTTGCAAAAGTTGTAACAGAATTTATGCCATGTCTTTGAAAAGTAATTTTTTATGCAGCACAGACTCATATCTTCAAGTTTATCATAATTATTTCTAGCACGTGTTGTTGACTTCAGCAGAAAACCTGAATCTGAATAATGATTATGATGGGATTATTTAATGTGATTGGGTGAGTTGTTTTTTAACTGCAGTTTTAAAAATGCATATTTAAAAATTAAATTGAAATAAAATTAATATTCAAATTAATGTATAAATACTTATAAACAATCAGTTTTCCTTACTAAATACAAGCTCAAAATATTTTAGGAGTATGAGTTTAATCATTAATCATTAGCCAGCTTGATGTGCCCATACCAATTTGTTTTTAGTAAAACTGGTTATAAAAGGCTGTATGTCAACTAAATAATTTTTCTATTAATAATATTAGTATCAATTAGAGTAATTATACATTCTTATTTACTTACTGGTGTGGACTAAATGTTTGAGTCCCCTGGAATTCATAAGTTGAAATCCTAACTCAAGGCCTTTGGAGGGTAATAGGTAATAAAGTCTTCATGAATGGGGTTAGTACCTGGGATAACTTAATTGTATGTTTCAATTTGCCCAAACTAAAGGATGGCCAGATACCCAATAAAAAATGATTTTTGAGGGTGTCTAGGAGAAAGTTTCTAGAAGACATTAACATCTGAATCAGTAGATGGGGTAAAATCTCTCTCCCCAATGTGGACCAGTATCATCCACCTGCTGAGAGTCTTCATAGAACAAAATGACAGAGGAAGAAAGAAAAAGGAGGTCAATTTTACTACCGCCTCATCCAATCATTTCAAACATCAACGAGTAACACCCAAGGCAACCTGGTAAATGTCACATGGCAGATGTAAGAATGTTAGACAGAATTCTTACACATTTTCTTACCTGAGTCTCTTTGTAGTCAATTAATACTATGTTTAGTGTGCAGCAGAACCTGTGTTAGACAGCAAACAAAATAGCAAACAGTACAAGCCACAGGAATGCAAATGTGTGAGACATGCATTGGTGTTTTAAGACATGACAGAAACAGGCGCAGTTAGCAAAGAAATAAGCAATGTGTTTTTACAGAAGAAAATTTTGAGAACTGTTTACAAAAATACACAAATGGCTGAGCATATTTAGGAAGCAAGATTTTTATAACTCAGGGAGACTGTCTTTACAGAGGGCTTGCCCTAGCTTTTGTGTGCTGGTCATATTGTGAATTTCAAAGAAACTGCAAAATATGCAACCTTTTCCAAAAGTATTTAGTTAAAAAAAAAACAGTGTTTGCCAAGGTACACAATATTTTTAGGTAGCCAAAAATCATATTAAAAATACTATTAAATAAAGACATCTTAGAACAAAGAAGATAGCCTTATTTCAACCTTCTTCTATTTTAAGGCAACATATTAAAACATAAATTCTTTCCTTGCCAAAACTTGGAACAAATTCCTTAGCCTGGAAGATTTTCCCTTCAAATAGGAAGAAATATGTGTTAGCTATTTTTGAGAAGCAGGAATGTAAAAAATGTATATTTTTGAGGATTGGAGACTTTTTGTCCTCGAATAACTCAGAACTTCTTTGTTCTTCTGAATCAAATTTAGGAAGTAATTAGTACATAATCAAGACCAGTTGTAGCATCAGACTCTATTTAGTTAAAGTGCATGTAAGAAACATAGAAAGACAGATAGTCTGAATTTTCTCTCTAATGATGCTAACTTCATAAAGTTTTGTTGTTGAAGAATGTATGGAGAACTAAAAAATCTGTTTTGCTGACTTCCAGAAAGCCCTTTGTGATTAATTTTCCTTTTCAATTTTGGTTCAACAATACTTGCAGCGCAAATGGAGTTTTCAGTCAAAGACCAGCAGCATAGCAACAAGACTGGATTGTAATTCCAGTTATTCTACCACCTGAGAAGTCAAATTTCACACATTTTCCAGCAGGAAGCAAAGGCAGGTGTGGCAGCTCAGTTTACCTGCCAAGGTCTAGAAAAGAATATTAATTAATCCAGCATGGTGGCACATACCTCTAATCACAGTACTTGGGAGGCTGAGACGGAAGGACCACAGGTTTGAGGCCAGCATTAGCAATTTAGTGAGCCCCTATTTTAAAATAAAAAAATAAAATAGAAGCCAGGTGTGGTGGCACAAGCTTATAATCCTAGTACTTGGGAGGCTGAGACAGGAGGACTGTGGATTCTCAGACAGCCTCAGCTACTTAGTAAGACCCTCTGCAACTTAGCAAGACCCTGTTACAAAGTAAAGAATAAGCCATAGTGCTGGGGTATAGCTCAGAGGTAGAATGCCCCTGAGTTCATCCCCAGTACCACACAAAAAATATATAGCACTGGAGATATTCCAATGGTAAAATATCTTTGGGTTCAATCTCTAGTACCAAAAAAAAAAAAAAAGGAAAATTAAGATGCATGCTTCTCCTAGTTAAAATTTTTTGTAAATTAAATATGTATTTAATATACCTAACCTACAGAGCATCATAGCTCAGCCTAACCTGATTTAAATCTATAAAAATACTTAACATTAGCCTGCAGTTGAGCAAAATTATCTAACTCCAAACCTATTTTATACTAAAGTCTTGAATTTCTCATGTAATTTATTAGATACTTTTCTGAAAGTGAAAACCAGGATGGTTTTACGAGTATGCTTTCGTACCATCAGAGTCAAAAAAATTTTTAAGTTAATCTATAGTAAGTCTGGGCCTATCTATACTTGAATGAGTGGAAGACACCTGAATACGCCAGGAAATATAAAGACAAATGGAATCAGGAGATGGAGGAGTATCTCTACCATACTCCTCAGCCACGCTACGTAGGCCGTAATTCCCACCTTCATTTATGCAGTGGTTCTTACATTTTAACATGCATCGCTAACATCTACAGAGGTGAAGGGGTGCCAGGACCACTTCTGGTATTACCAATTCAGTGTGTGGAGAACAAAAAGAATTCAGATTTCCAGTAGAAGTACACATGATGCTTAATTTTCTGGCCTGGGCCACACTTTGAAGACAACTCTCTAGTGCTTTGTTCTCAACCTTAACTGAATATTAGGAGTAATCTGAGGTTTTGTAAATACCCTCAGATTACTCAGACCAACACAATCAAAATTATTGGGATGGGAAACCTAGGCATACTTTTTTTTTTTTTTTTTTTTGGTGGTACTTGGGTTCTGGAAGCCCTTCTACCTCCGGGCTACACTCCCAGACCTATTTTATATTTTTGAAACAGGGTCTCTTAAGCCAGTGAGGATGGTTTCGAACCAGCGTAATCCTCCTGTCTCCGCCTCCCAAGTGCGGGGATTACAAGCGTGTGCCACCACGCCCGGCTACTTTTTTTATTTTTAAAGTTTCTTAGGTGAATATCACTACTCAAGCCAGGCACAAATTGTTTTCTTTTTTATAGGCTTAAAAATAATTCTCCTATTCATGAAATTGAAGATGTGGTTTGGGTCTGCTAGGCCCCCCTTAGAGCTGTTTCCTGGAGTACTGCTTGGTGCAGAGCAAACTCACTCACTGAAGGAATTGTTTCCCATAACCTCTCTACTACGATAAACACTAAACCTCCTTCTTTGAGGCACATCTCCCATTCCATCATTTGCACACTGGATTTTCCCATTTCTTACCTAACATCGCTAACCATTGGCTTATTTGTTAGTTTTCATCCATAGTCCCTTCTTCACTCAACTCAAGACTTGCACTTGGTCCTGTGTATTTATTCTTTTTCTACATTTCTGTGTTTCTGTTGTAATAAATACAAGAGAAAAATACCCTTATAAAGACAAAAGGCTTATTCTGGCTCACAGTTTTGTACGTTTCAGTCCATAGTCAGTAGGCCCTGTTGCTTCTGGGCCCTGGCAGGGACCATATGGAGGGACAAAAAGCCTCCTCACTGGGCCATGAAGGAGGGAAAGAAGAATGGAAAGAAGTAGAGTCCCACAGTCCTCTTCAAGAGAACACTCTCAGGGACCCACACCCCCCACTGGCCCCACTTCTTAATTCCACAGTTCTGGGGAACACTTGGGACTTGGGGAAATATTTAGGATAAAACTATATAGCATGCTTCCTCCACGCAAGTGATGTTAGAACGTTGATGGCCTTCCAGAGACTCCCAAAAGTGAGAAGAGGATTAGATACCTCCCTCCAATCATGATAATTATTTCCTTAGAAGGGCAACTCTTCAGAGGTGTCTTCCTGGGAAGTGAAAGTGGAATTAAAAAGAACAATAGCAAAATAGTCAACAGTTATTGAACATGAGGTACTGTGTAAAAGACTTTGTGTGGATCATAAAATCCATTTTACACAATCAATCCAGGTATTTGATTTCTTTTCTGCCCCTGTTTTATTTACTTTTTACTTATTTATTTGTTTATTTGTTTATTTATTTATTTATTTGTGGTACTGGGGATGGAACCCAGGAGCATTCTACCTCCAACCTATATCCCAGATCTATTTTTTATTTTTAATCTTGAAATAGGGTCTCACTGAGTTGTAAAGGGCCTCACTAGGTAGCTGAGGATGTCCGTGAACCACGATCCTCCTGTCTCAGCCTCCCAAATACTGGGATCACAAGCCTGTGCCACTATGACCAACTAAAGCAAAGGCACAGGAAAATTAAATAAATAGCATAAGGTCATGCAGCTAGTAAAACACAGTAATATTAAAGAGTTAATTTGGATCCAGAAATCAATATTTAACAACTCTATTATAGGATATTGTAGAGAAAATATTCTAAAATACAAACAAGGCTATGGAAACAAAGAGTGAAAAAGAAAGAATAACTCCAGGAGTATAAAAACATAATTAAATATATTAAAATAAAGCCATTAAAATGAGATTCAAATAAAGGAACAAAAAAGAAGACCACTATGCATGTTCATGAACAAGGAGGAAGAAACCAGGGAGGACCATCTGTGTCCAGAGAAACTGGTAGCAGAGTAGATGGCTGGATTCCCTGAGTTTGTTAGTGAAAAGATTAATTTTTGCTCATGGATCTGATGTGGATAAATCAGGAAAGACAAAGGACTTGCAAACATCGTGGTGCTTTTCCAATAGTGAAAGCTATTTAAGGTGTTTGTTAGAGACTTTGCAAGGAGTCTGAGGCAAGAAACTAGCTCGAGATGCATCTGCACCCAGGTCAAGGGAGTTCGAGTTGGACAAGTCCCACAGGGATTATCCAAGAAAGCCACAAAAGTGACCCTGCAATGAGAGATATGAGAGAGAGAGAGTATGAGAGAGAGAGAGAGAGAGAGAGGAGAGAGAGAGAGAGAGAGAGAGAGAGAGAGAGGAGAGAGAGAGAGAGAGAGAGAGAGAGAGAGAGAGAGAGAGAGAGAGAGAGAGAGAGAGATCAGTACTCATGTAGGACAGGACCAAAAAGCATAAAGCCAGTTACACCAGAAGCAATTTAAGTTAAATCTTTTCTCATATGTTACCGTATCCATCTCCCTTCCTCTATAGTTCTCAGAACCTTGGAAGCAACCAAATTGGAGAGGAGAACATGAGAGGGGAAGAGTGTAGATATCAATCAATTATAATCTATTACCTAATGCAGGCTAGAGCTTAAAAGAGAAGAATGACTTTAAAGTATGTTCAAAGTTTTGATTGAGAGCTTACATTAGATATTCAAATTTCTGAACTAAGTTTTTGTTTGTTTCCTAAAATAACTTAGAGATTATAGGTTACTTAAGACTGCACATTTAGGAAACCAAAATACTTGTGTTTTGATTAGGCCATGAATTATGTTTATTTAATACAAAGTTCACACATATTTAACAGTTAGCTTGAGTGGGTATCCCATGTCAAACAGCACTTAGTTCTTTGTTACTAAATCAAAATCAAAGTGCATCTCATGTTATTCAGCACTTAGTTGTTTGTTTGGTTTTTTTTTTCATTAATAACTCAAAAGCAAAGTGATTAAATGAAAAGAAACCTGGTAGTTTTATTTGCTGTGGGCTTAGACTTTATGGCCTAACATTAAGAGTTCTGAAATAGTAGCTCAAGAGCCAGGCATGGTGGTATATGCCTGCAAGCCCAAAACTTGGGAAGATGAGAATAATCACAGGTTCAGAATCAACGTCAATAATTTAATGAAATGCTCAGAAACCTATCAAGACCTTGTTTCAAACCAAAAAGTATAAAAAGGGCAAGAGGTGTATCTTGGAGGTAAAATGCCTCTGAGTTCAATCTCTGGTACTACCAACAATACTAATACTAATACTAATACTAATACTAATACTAATACTAATAAAAGAAGCTTCAGAGACACTGACTCTTTTTCTCTATTCATTTAACAGTTTCTTATTTCTCTATTTATTAAGGAAAAATAATATTGGATCACTAGAAAAATTAGGCCTTAGATTAATTCAGCATAGGTATGATAAAAGTGTCTCAAAACCTAAAATTAAGTTTTAAAAAAAATTATGAAGTAGATTGTCTTCAATGTTGCCAAGACAGGGAAGATTTAAAGTACACAACCTCTCTAACAGAGAGCGATGGAAGAAGAAACTCAAAGAATACAGAGCTGAGGTAGAGTCTAAGACGGAAGAGAGCATATTAAGACTGTGAGATCTCTTATTTTATTTTATTTTATTTTATTGATACACTATATTTTACATCATAATGTGGATCATAGCGATAATGACATTCATCCACACAGTACTTGATGCCCTATGCCCCCGACTTTCTTCCCCTCCCCTCCCTCCCAAAAACGAGTGCCCAGGTTAACCATGATACATCCACACTTATACACATATTTGAATGTACGTCCTCCATTAACCAACCTCAGTCTTCTTTCTCCCCTACTTTTCATTTCTAGTTTTGCTGAGATTTCCTCTCCATTATCTGGAGATCCTCTGGTATCACTAATACTCCCTAGTTTGGGCATATTAGAGAAAAGATAGCCTTTTCAACAAATGGTGCTGGAAAAACTAGCTATCCATTTGTAGAAAGATGGAACTAAATTCTTAACTCTCACCATGCACAAGAATCAACTTGAGATGGATCAAATATTTGGAAATTAGACAAGAGACTGTGAAGATATTAGAGGTGGGCATAGGCTCAACACTCCAACATATAGGCACAGGCAGTAACTTTTTCAATGGACCTCCAATGGTCAGGAAATTAAAACAAGAATTAACAAGTGGGATGGCATCAAACTAGAAAGTTTCTGTTCATGAAAGGAACCATCAAGAATGTAAAGAGAAAACTTACAGAATGGGAAAAGATCTTTACTATCTACCCCTCTCATAGAGGACTACTAGCCAGAATATACAAAGAGCTCAAAAGACTACACTAACAAAATAAATACCTCAATCAAGAAATGGGCAACTGAATTTAATAGACAACTCAAAAAAGAAGAGATACAAATGGCCAATACATACATGAAAATGTTCAACATCATTAGCCATCAGGGAGATGCAAATCAGAACTACACTGAGCCTATGAGATCTTTATAAAGAAGAAGAAAAGAAAAAGATATGTGGAGATATTCAGGCTTGGTAACTCTGAGGGGGCATAAAAGTAAACAGTCAAAAGAATATGGGACTAACACTACACTGGATATGGTGGCAAAAGGTTATAATCCTAATCACTCTAGAAGATGAGGCAGGAGGTCTGCATATTTGAGACCAGCCTCGGGAAAGGAGTGAGAACCTGTCTCCAAAAAGAAAAAGGAAAGAAGAAAGAAAGAAAGAAAGAAAGAAAGAAAGAAAGAAAGAAAGAAAGAAAGAAAGAAAGAAAGAAAGAGAGAGAGAAAGGGAAAAAGAAAAGAAAAAAAAGGCTGGCAATATATCTCAGAATCCTTTTACTAAAAAATAAAATAATGAATAATAAAATTTCAGATCTAGTCTATAAAGTTTAGAATCTATCCGGAGTTCTTGTTTTGCACAGATATTTTCTTTTTTCTTTTTCTTTTTTTTTTTTCTCTTTTTGCAGTTCTGGGGCTAGAACCTAGGAGCATTTAGCCTCCGAACTATAGCCCCTGCCCTAGTTTTTTTATTCTTTAATTTGAAACTGGGTCTCACTAAGTTGCGGAGGGCCTCACTAAGTAGCTGAGGCTGTCCGCGAACCATGATCCTCTGGTCTCAGCCTCCCGAATGCTGGGATTACAAGTGTGCGCCACCACGCCTGGCTGCACAGATATCATGGTATTTTCTATCATGGTATTTCTTTTTTCTTTTTTTGAAATTTTTTATTGGGGCATTGTAGTCATACATATTTTTTTCTTTTTTATCTATTATTTTTCTTTTATTCTCTTAATGGTGCACTATAGTCTCATATATTTAATGCGGATCGTGTTGACAATTACATATATTCACATAGTAATTAGTGTATCCTCCCATTACCCCCCTTTTCTCCCTCACAATACTGTTTTCACTCCTTTCCCGAGGCTGGTCTCAAATATGCGGACCTCCTGCCTCATCTTCTAGAGTGAGTAGGATTATAACCTTTTGCCACCATATGTAGTATAGATCTGAAATTTTAGTGGGTGTTAGTCCCATGTTCTCAATACTGAGTGTCTAAGTTAACAATGTTGTATCCACATGTATACACATATTTGAATGTAGCTTTTCCATTAAATAACCTCAGCATTTTCCCTCCCCTACCCTTCTTTTCTGGCTTAGCTGAAGTTTCTCTTCCATTATATGGAGTCCCTCTGGTATTCCTAATACTTCCTAGCTTGAATATATTAGAGAAAACATGTGTCCCTTTTTTTCTTGTGCTTGGCTAATTTCACCTAACAAAATGTACTCCAGGTCTTTCCATCTTCTTGTGAATGACATATTTGTGCATCATTATTGAAGAGTGGAATTCTATTGTGTGTATTTCCCATAATTTTGCAACCCATTCATCTGTTGATGGAGACCTAGGTTGGCTCCATATTTTGGCTATTGTGAATTATACTGCTATAAACATGGATATGCATATGTTACTGTAGTTCTCTGATTTAACCCCCTTTGGAAAGATATCCAGGAGTGGTATAGCTGGATCATATGGTGGATCTATTCCTAGTTTTCTAAGAAACCTCCACACTGATCTCCAGAGTGGCTGAACTAGTTTTCACTCCTACCAACAGTGTAAAAGAGTTGCTATTTCCCCACATCCTCACCAGCATTTTTTGTTATTTGACTTCATTATGCTTGCCACTCTGATTGAGGTTAGATGGAATCTCAGTGTAGTTTTGATTGTGCTTCCGTGATGGCTAATGATGTTGAACATTTTTTCATGTATCTATTGGCCATTTGTATCTCTTCTTTTGTGAAGTGTCTATCCAGTTAATTTGCCCATTTCTGGATTGAAGTACTTGTTTTGCTAGTGTAGTCTTTTGAGCTCTTTATATATTCTGGGTATTAGCTCTTTATCGGAGGGGTAGATGATAAATATCTTTTCCCATTTTGTAGGCTTTCTCTTTAGGTTCTTGATGGCTTCCTTTGATGAGAAGGCTGGTGGCCCAAGATAGCGCCAGCCACCACACCAGGTCAGTTGTGCATTTGGGCTCTTTGCTGTAGTTCTCGAGTTCTGAGTATTGGATTTTCTTCCGCCATAAATTTTCATTCATAAATATTTTTGCTGCTTTGTTTTTCTTGTCAAGGAACTGCCTTTTTAGTAGTTGGTTTTTGTTTGTTATTGCTACTGAGATGTGCAGTGTTCCTCAGTCACCATTTTCTTCCTCCCCCAAAATGGTTTTTAAAGCTTAGAGAATAAGAAAAATAAGATGAAAGGAAGACAAAAGAGAGAAAAGGATGAAGGGTAAGAAAAAATAAAATAAATGATAGAGCTTTAGGAAAGAACACAAAGGCCAGGATAACATACATGAAACAAAATTTTTTGAAGTAGAAGATAAACCAAATTATCAGTCACCATGAAATAGAATTCAGGTCTGATAAGAAACAAAGGAGAGTCCAGGGATGCTACAGCATCTCATGCAGATCTTGAGAAAGCTCCATCAGGGGATCCGCAACAGCGTAGATCCCCCATGGAGAATGTCTAGCATTCCTTTCTTCAAAAATTATTTTAGATTTGGATTAATATGTATAATTGGAATTTTATGTATAAGCATTATAACTAAAACCGATGGGCAGTGGCTTGTGAGAGACTCAGACAACAAAGATTTTTTTTCCCAAGGATAAATTTTGGGCTAAACATTAAGTTCAAACTGACCTTAGTTTGGGCCAATGTATAAGATTAAGTTTAAGTCAGCCTTGTGAAATGAGACAAAGCACACTATGATTGTTTAAATGTCTGGCACCCTTGCCCTAAACTATAAAAAATAAAACATTTCCTGTCCTTGGAGATCCTGCCTGCATGGTTATACCCTTGCTTTTCTGCCAAAAAAAAGTATAAAAATTGTAACAAATCCTGAATAAAATGGAGAAGATTGATCTCATGTGGCAATTCTCTCATTGACCTCGGCTCTCTCTCACCAACACACAAACCTCCACTCTTGCTAGGGCTGGACCCCGGCACAGGGGTGCCTGACTTTGCTACTCATCAGCTGCGTGATGTTGACCAATGTGTCTAACTTCAGTAAGCCTCAACTTCTGTATCCACTAAATAGGTATTAGTGGCTTCATGATAATTAAATGAGATTGTATTTGCAAAGCACTTGTTTTTATTTTTCTGTAAATAAAACTACTGTTTGATTTTTAAGCACCATATGGAGGTACACTTGAGACACAAAAATAACTGCACATATTTTATATAAACAATTTGATTAGTTTGGATACTTACAGGTACTTATAAAATGGTGCATATATTCAAGATAATAAACATATCCATCATGTCCAAAAGTTTTTTTGTGTGTGCTTTTTTTTAAGGTAAGAACACAACATAAAATCTACCCTCAGGTTTGCTGAGTGCACAGAACAGTACTGTTAACTGTAGGCACTGTGTATGTCATGTAGTAGAGCTCTGAAATTCATTCATCTTGTATAACTGAAGCTCTACACCCACTGAAAAACTTTCCTATTTTCCCCTTCCTTTAGCCTATGGCCACATCCTTTCTTTTCTTTGCTTCTATAAGTCTGTCTTCAGAAGTTGGATTAAATAGTATTTGACCATTTGTGATAGGCCTATTTTACATAAAGTCCTCCAAGCTCATCCACGGCACAATACAGCCAAATTTCCTAAGTACGATTCCACTGTACCACTTATTTTATCTCTTATCTTCTTTATCCAATCATCTACCAATAGAAATTAAGGTTGTTTCCATATATCAGCTCTTAGGCATAATGCTGCCCAGCATGCAGGAGTGCAGATATACGAAATGACTCTCATTTTAATGCTCATTAATATATACACTAAAGGGAGATTTCTGGATTATAATACAGTTATAGTTTTAATGTTTTTATTCTGCATGTTTCACAGTATGATCCAGAGGACACCGGGGTTACAGTTTCTCCCTATCTCACCAGCACTTTTGATTTTTTGCTGTTTTGGGAAAAGCCATCCTAATTTTTGGTGTGAGGTAATATCAGCTGGTGGTGCTATTGTATATTTATATGTTAATTACTATTTTTTTATATACTGACTAGTCATTTTTACATTTTCCCTGGAGAACTATACATTCAAATTCTTTTCCCATTTTAAATTAGGTTATTGTATTTTGTGTATGTATTTGCTATTAAGTTTTAGCAGTTCCTTATGGATTTAATACATCAATCCTTATCAATATATGGTTGACAAATATGGTCTCCCATTCTATAGCCACCTTTCCATTTTTTCATCATTTGTTTTGCTTCTATGTGCACAAGCTTCTTAGTTTAATGCAAAGATACCTGTTTATTTTTGCTTCTTTTGAGTTCATTTTTGGTGTATTATTAAAGAAAGCATTGAGTAGCACGCCAGACCCCTGGAGAAATCGGGCCCAGTAAGACGCTGGGTTCTGGGCAGGGGTCGCGCACAGCGCACACCAGCCGGGCCGGGGTCGCGGGACCCTGGGCCCCGGGCCGAACTGCGCGTAGCACGCCAGACCCCTGGAGAAACCGGACCCAGTATGATGCTGGGTTCTGGGCAGGGGTCGCGCGCGGGGCACGCCAGCCAGGGCCCAGGTCGCGGGACTCTGGGCCCCGGGCCGAACTGCGAGTAGCACGCCAGACCCCTGGAGAAACCGAGCCCAGAACAGAAAAAGATAAAGAAAAATATCGGAGAGGAGGTAAGAAAGCCATTATGGATGCCAGGACACTGGAGATGCAGACAAAACTTATCTAAATGCACTGGAACTTATGGAAAAATTCACCGTGAGAGAGGACTGCAATTTCTCTATATTGTTAAGAATCTCAGACATTACCTGTAAGGAGAGAGTTTAGCGGAGACCAAGGAGAAATGCGGTGTTGAAAGAGTTCTCCGTGATGGTGGTGGAGACTTGTATTCAGGAGAAGCAGAAACCGGATCCTACCAACTTTATTTTTTTGGAGAAATTACACCAAATGTCAAATGCTATAATCATGCATGCTTAGGAACACTGGACAACATTCAGAGTGGAAAAAGAGCCTGGGAAGGATTTGAAACGGTGGAGGCAGTGGCAATGCCAGTGGCCAATACTCAGGGGAGGCAGAGATCTGATACATTACACCTGGAACCTTTGAAATAATAACCACAGAGACAGTGATCGGAACCTGCTGAGGGGTTAGGCGGGTGCCGGGGCCAGTGGCCGACATTGGAGCTGCTGTGAGGCAAGGCCACTACTGAGGCCTCCGTGGCCGGGATTGGAACCTGCTGAGGGTTTTGACCGATGCTGGGGCCAGCGAGGCCGGCATTGGAGCCTGCCATGAGGCAAGGCTTGTGCTGGGGCCTCAAAGGTCAGGTCTGGAACCTGCTGAGGGGTTAGGCCGGTGCTGGGGCCAGCGAGGCCAGGATAAGGGCCTGCCGAGGAGTTAGGCCAGTGCTGGGGTCAGCGAGGCTGGCATCAGAGCCTGCCGTGAGGCAAGGCCGGTGCTGGGGCCTCCTAGGCCGGGATCAGAGCCTGCTGAGGGGTTAGGCTGGTGCTGGGGCCAGCGAGGCCAGCATCGGAGCCTGCCGTGAGGCAAGGCCGGTGCTGGGGCCTCCGAGGCTGGGATAGGAGCCTGCCTTGAGGCAAGGCCGGTACTGGGGCCTCCGAGGCCAGGATAAGAGCCTGCCGAAGGGTTAGGCCGGTACTGGGGCCTGAGAGGCCAGCATCAGAGCCTACTGTGAGGCAAGGCCGGTGCTAGGGCCTCCGAGGCCGGGATTGGAGCCTGCCTTGAGGCAAGGCCGGTACTGGGGCCTCCGAGGCCAGGAAAAGAGCCTGCCGAAGGGTTAGGCCGGTACTGGGGCCAGCGAGGCCAACATCGGAGCCTGCCATGAGGCATGACCAGTGCTGGGGCCTCCAAAGCTGGGATCGGAGCCTGCCGAGGGCTTAGGCCGGTGTTTGGGCCAGCGAGGCCGGCGTCGGAGCCTGCCTTGAGGCAAGGCCAGTACTGGGGCATCCGAGGCTGGGATAAGAGCCTGCCGAGGGGTTAGGCCCGTGCTGGGGCCAGCGAGGCCAGAATCGGAGCCTGCCATAAGGCAAGGCCCGTGCTGAGGCTTCCGAGGCCGGCATCGGAGCCTGCCGTGAGGCAAGGCCGGTGCTGGGGCCTCCGAGGCCAGGATAAGAGCCTGCCGAAGGGTTAGGCCGGTGCTGGGGCCAGCGAGGCTGGCATCGGAGCCTGCCATGAGGCAAGGCCGGTACTGGGGCCTCCGAGGCCAGGATAAGAGCCTGCCGAAGGGTTAGGCCGGTGCTGGGGCCAGTGAGGCCGGCATCGGAGCCTGTCATGAGGCAAGGCTGATACTGGGGCCTCTGAGGCCAGGATAAGAGCCTGTTGAGGGGTTAGGTCAGTGCTGGAGCCTGTGAGGCTGGTATCGCAGCCTGCTGTGAGGCATGGCCGGTGCTGGGACCTCCGAGGCCAGTATTGGAGCCGGCCAAGGGGTTAGGCCGGTGTTGGGGCCAGCGAGGCCGGCATCGGAGCCTGCCATAAGACAAGGCCAGTACCGGGGCCTTCGAGGCCAGGATAAGAGCCTGCCGAGGGGTTAGGCCGGTACTGGGGCCAGCGAGGCCAACATCGGAGCCTGCCATGAGGCATGACCAGTGCTGGGGCCTCCAAAGCTGGGATCGGAGCCTGCCGAGGGTTTAGGCCGGTGTTTGGGCCAGCGAGGCCGGCATCAGAGCCTGCCTTGAGGCAAGGCCGGTACTGGGGCATCCGAGGCTGGGATAAGAGCCTGCCGAGGGGTTAGGCCCATGCTGGGGCCAGCAAGGCTGTAATCGGAGCCTGCCATAAGGCAAGGCCGGTGCTGAGGCCTCCGAGGCCGGCATCGGAGCCTGACTTGAGGCAAGGCCGGTACTGGGGCATCCAAGGCCGGGATAAGAGCCTGCCGAGGGATTAGGCCGGTGCTGGGGCCAGCGAGGACGGCATCGGAGCCTGCCGTGAGGCATGGCCGGTGCTGGGGCCTCTGAGGCCAGGATAATAGCCTGCCGAGGGGTTAGGCCGGTGCTGGGGCCAGCGAGGCCGGCATCTGAGCCTGCCGTGAGGCAAGGCCGGTACTGGGGCCTCCGAGGCCAGGATAAGAGCCTGCCGAAGGGTTAGGCCGGTGCTGGGGCCAGTGAGGCCAGCATCGGAGCCTGTCGTGAGGCAAGGCCGATACTGGGGCCTCTGAGGCCAGGATAAGAGCCTGTTGAGGGGTTAGGCCGGTGCTGGAGCCTGTGAGGCTGGCATCGCAGCCTGCTGTGAGGCATGGCCGGTGCTGGGACCTCCGAGGCCAGTATTGGAGCCGGCCAAGGGGTTAGGCCGGTGTTGGGGCCAGCGAGGCCGGCATCGGAGCCTGCCATAAGACAAGGCCATTACTGGGGCCTTTGAGGCCAGGATAAGAGCCTGCCGAGGGGTTAGGCCGGTGCTGGGGCCAGTGAGGCCGGCACCGGAGCCTGCCATGAGGCAAGGCCGGTACTGGGGCCTCTGAGGCCAGGATTGGAGCCTGCCGAGGGGTGAGGCCGATGCTGGGGCCAGCGAGGCCGGCATTGGAGCCTGCCATGAGGCAAGGCTGGTACTGGGGCCTCCTAGCTCGGGATCAGAGCCTGCCTTGAGGCAAGGCCAGTACTGGGGCCTCCGAGGCCAGGATAAGAGCCTGCCAAGGGGTTAGGCCAGTGCTGGGGCCAGCGAGGCCGGCATCGGAGCCTGCTGTGAGGCAAGGCCGGTACTGGGGCCTCCGAGGCCAGGATAACAACCTGCTGAAGGACTAGACCGGTGCTGGGGCCAGCGAGGCCGGCATCGGAGCCTGCCGTGAGGCGATTCCAGCATCGGAGCCTGCCGTGAGACATGGCCAGTGCTGGGGACTCCTAGGCCGGGAACGGAACCTGCCGAGGGGTTAGGCCGGTGCTGGGGCCAACAAGGCCGGCATTGGAGCCTGCCATGAGGCTAGCCCAGAGCTGGAGCCTCCGAGTCCGGGATTGGAATCCTGCCAAGGGGTTAGGCTGGTGCAAGGGCCAATGGCCAGCATTGGAGCCTGGCGTGAGGCAAGTTCACTCCTGCGGCCTCCAAGGCCGGGACCAATGCCAGCTTAGGGGTTAGACCAATGCAAGGGCCAGCGAGACCAGAACTGGGGCCTCCCATGAGGCAAGGCTGCTGCTTGAGCCAGCGAGGTCTGGATCAATCCACTGAGTAGCCAGGCCACTACTGGGGCCATCAAGAGTGGGATCGGTGCTTGCAACGCAGCATGCACAGAGAAATATCGCAGAAAATATAAATCAGATGCTTCTCTTAATCAGCAATAACTAGGAGGAAAAGGGCAACAGGAAGAGGTTGAGCTATAGAAAGGGCGCTATAGCAACTAATGTGACCAATCAGAGGGTATGTATTACTGGAGGATGGAGCCTCTTTAAAATGCAGGAGGTACATAAACAAATGTATCAAAGTAAATCACCAAAGAAGCATGGGATGGAGGGAGGGGGAGGTAATGGGATGGGGGCTGGAGGAGGGCTAATTGGATGATGTGTGCTTGTATATCCTCTCAAGTCTTGTACTCCAATGTGATTGATATATGACTACAATGTACCAATTTAAAAAATATATTAATAAAAAAAAATTAAAAAAAAGAAAGCATTAATTAATGCCCCACTTAGGGAAATGTCCCACATAGCTTCTCATAAGAGTATTAGAGTTTCAGTTCACTATTATACTCAAGTTCCAAAACTTTTCGTTTTTTATTTTGAAACAAGATCTCGCTACACTGCTGAGGGTAGCCTCAAATCTGCAATCCTACTGCTCTCAGTATCTCAAACACTGGAATTAGAGTTGCATGCCACCATGCCCCACATCAATTCATTTTGAATCTGCTTTTATATCTGTAGATCAAAGAGGAGGAAAATACAAAGAGGAAATTTGTTTTACCAGCTACTGAATTTAGTCCTCTGCCCCAAAATTTCCCTCCTGAAATTACTCAAATATTTTTATTTTAATTTGAATTTAAATTTTCTTGCCAAAAACTTATTTTATTCTTTCTAATGTTGCTGATTAAAAGTAAATATTTGGGAAAGTGTGTAGGATTCATGATGGACTGAACTTATATAGGTATTTAATAAATGTCCACTATGTGCATGAAAAATTACTAAATGAAACAAGGAGTTCACAGTGCCCAAGAGGACAGAAACATCCCATAATTCAAGTGCAGTGTAATGAGACCTCTAAAGGAGGAATCTAATAATGAGGAGAGGCAGAATGTACCCTGTGAGTGAGATATTGGGGGAATTCTTACCCTCAAAATCTTATTTGAGCTGCATCATGAGAGGTAAATGTGTATTCCACAGACTAAGAAACAGAGCTTTTAAGCAGATTAAATACAATTTAAAACAGAATCGAGACAAAGGAATATAAGTATAGAATTACACATAAAAATAGCACCACTTATTTTTTAAATGAATATAGGTGAACATCTACATTTGCATAAAGAAGTACAAGAAAAATAGGCTGAAAGAATGTGTGCCAAAACATTGATAGACTACTATTTCTAATTCTGGATATGGAAAGGGTATGAAGGAGGAGATAAATGAGGAATATAGATTTTGTTCTGAATATCTCTACAACATTTGACTTGATACAAAAAGGATGCATTTATCTATTACTTGTTTAAATATAAAGTAGCGTATGCTTATAAACAAAGAACATGAGTCCCTAATGTTTTGTTTAATTTATGTTATATAATAAGATAATATAGTGAGCCACATTTGAAAAGACAGCTTTTGATGATGCAGGGAGTACATTGAAAAATATGACAATCAAAAGAATAGTTACAAAATATATTAGTCAGGATAAGATAACAATATGCTGTTATAACAAAAAAAGCCTTTGAAATCTCAGAGATTGTCCATGTGAACTCTAATCCATGGCAAAATCTCATTCTTATCTTGATGATATAACTGAGGGAATGCATTTGGCCTATAGACTAGGGAATGCATATGTCAGGAGCAAAATAAAAATGGATAAATTGCTTCTTTTTTTTAAACTTCTCAGACTAAGAGTTATGCTTATCACTTCCATTCAGAGTTTATTGGTTAGAACTGGGTTGTGCCTGTAATGTAACTATAAGGAAAATTGAAAAGACTAGAAAAGCCCCTAGATATCATTTTCTATCTGTGTCATAAATTATGTCATCAACCTTGTCAGTTAACTATAGGATATATGGTGAATACACAAACCATGGCACTAATAAAAATTAGTTAGAGAGTATATTGGGGAAAATTAATTGATGCATGAGTAGGGGGAGAGTGATTGGATAAGAAGAAAGCAGTAAACTACATAAGGTGTACCAACTGATAAGAAAGGATTAAAATACTAGTGCATGGCTTTAGTCCTAGTACTTGGAAGGCTGAGACAAGAGAATTGCAGATTCAAGGCCAGCCTCAGCATTTTAGCAAGATCCTCGGCAATTTAGTGGGAATCTGTTTCAAAACAGAAAACAACAAAAAAAGGTGTGGGGATGTACCCAGGAGATAGAGTGCCCCAGGACTCAAGGACAGGAAGGAGGGAGGGAGGGGAAGAGGGACAAAGGATGGGAGGATTAAAAAGACCCCAGTTTTTCACTGAACACTTAGCTGGATGGTGGTGCTGCACCCTGACATCAGTGTTACAGGAGAGTGTGTTTGATGGGAAGTGGTAAGGACTAATGTTTTGCCTGATGTGGCTACAAAATTACCATGTAGCTATGCTAACTAGGCAGATAGAAATACTTCTTTGAGAGTCACTGGCATCTGTAACTGCTTGGAAATTGCTGAGAACAGACTAGCAGGAGCATGGAAGTCAAGCAGGGAGTCTCAGGAGACACATGGACCACAGAACTGCCTTCACAGGTTTCCTGCAATTGCACATCTATATGGCACCCACTTGACTACCGTGGAATACTCTAAAAGAGAGAGCACTGACCTGGGTAGACTGTGTAATATTTTACAGAATGGTGATATTTTATGAGATGAGGTACCAGGTGTCTTAAGAAGTACCAGTCTATGATACTGCCAATGTAACAACAAGAAATTACTGGAACTCTGCCAACATGTGTCAGAATTTACATGGTGAGCCAGGAAGGGTAAGCATATGGCACAACATCCTTATTTATATATTTTTGAGAGTGCCCACTCAAGTAGGGCAATGACTAGGGATTTTTTACCTCATGAAATATCACTAGACAATTTGGTTCATAACTTCATAACTATTAATGGCTTTTTAAATTTGCCTTAGATGTAGGATATCCATCTCTAAGTTTATAGTTTCATATGTGTGCCATGAACCCATATATATAGGACATTAGAAATGTATGGTGCAAAGTCAGCAGAGAATAACCATACAGATGAGCAACTGAGGACAAAGTATATTTAAGTGTCCAAAGAAAGAGAACAGAATGAGTTCTGTGATTATAAAATAAGAATGAAACCATGAGTGGAAATTTCACAGAAGCCAAAGGAGCAGATATTTAAACTGGATGGATAAATAATAAAACATCTTAAAAATGTGATACCATATCCACTGTAGAGATCCTTGGGAACCTTTCTGAAGCTTTCTCAGTACAAAGTAGGGGAAGGTCAGCTCTGACCATAGCAAACTTTTTAATAACTTTGACTCTGTTGTACAGAAAGCTAAGAAAAAAATTATCTTAATACTTTTTCTTTACTCTGTCACACTCAATCTACTTGGAACCCTTCTGATATTTTGTAGGCTAGAGATATTTTGCAGAATGATATAGAGTTTGCCATAGAAATGTTTAGAAAGAAGGATACCATCCGGAGAAAGATATTAATGCTTAAAGAGGCACAAAAGCATATACATCTGGGTGTATAATGCACAGATTCAGAGGGAACACTAATAAAATAATTTACCTAAGGCTCCATAGCCTGCTCTTTTTAAAAAGTAGAGTAAGAAATGGATAAATTAATATGCTCCTTGTTTCCTTCCTCACGGTCCAAAATGGCAACATGTTCTTTATGTTGTCTCTCTCCCCAAAATACCACATTTTTATAAATTCCCATTTAAAAGTCAACAAAGGAAATGTTCACAAACAAATAAATATGAAAATTGTCAAGTTTTTATTATGCCTCGAATCAGGATCTACTTAGGACTATTTCCTTTCCCCTGCACAGAAATCTCTCTTGGATATGTATTTGTCATTGGAACACATTTCATATTTCTCCCTCAAAGTAAATAAAACTGTGACAATCATTTTCATCTTCCCACAAAGCCAGCATGCCAGCGTTAGCGGTCAGGGCTGAAATACTCAGAGTTAACCATGCTGTCACTTTCTCTATGACATGGATTGCATTCTCTTGTTTTTCCAATAAAATCTGGTGTTTACAAAATACTGATACTATGGGGAAAAGTGATTTTGCTGCCATGTTTTTAACACAAATTCTTTCCATTAGTTAAGCAACAAATCCCTAAGTATGTTTTAATGAAATCATCACAGAGATTGGGTTTTGTACTCCTAAGAGCAATACATTTTATTTTCTATTTGATGTTCACAAAAATGTTTGTGTTACTTCAGAAAGGAGAGTTTCTACAGATCGTGCTTGATAAAAGGGCATTTTTTTTTCTATCAGATGTCATATACCCTGAATAAACTTTCGTTCATGATTTCTTAGGCAACTTCCCATTATTTCTCTACACATCATTGAACTCTCAGCCTTGAACAAAATTGTTCTTTGGTGCTCTTACTTCTTGTTATTTGTTTTGTAATCTTTTCTTTTCTTTTCTTTTCTTTTATCTTTTCCTTTCTTTCCCTTTTCTTTCTTTTCTAGTGTGGTCCGTGGGTGACTTCATCTACTTTCAAAGCTTCAAATTTAGTCCATGGACTGAGTTGTCTCCAAGCAATAGTGACTCTCTTTAAAATTCTAGTTTAAGCCGGGCGTGTGTGGTGGCGCACGCTTGTAATCCCTGCACTTGGGAGGCTGAGACAGGAGGATTGCACAGGTTCGAAGCCAGCCTCAGCTACTTAGTGAGGCTCTCAGCAACTTAGTGAGACACTGTTTCCAAATAAAATATAAAACTAGGTCTGAGAGGATAGTCCGGAAGCAGAAAAGCCCCTGGGGTTCTACCTCCAGTGCCACAAAAAAAAAAAAAAGAAAAAGAAAGAAAAAATTTCTAGTTTTAATAATAGTACCCACAACAGTCATATTAAAATCAATGTTAAAAAAATCAAACAATTATTTTTACTTCCATATACCTCTAGTTACAAAATAACATTTGAAAAATGATAACATCCTCTCTAGCTAGCTCAGAAAACAAAAACTTAAAAGCCATCCTTCTTCCCGCTCCAAAAAGACAACTTATCAGATATTACTGATTTTTCCAAAAACGGGTTCATCTAATTTAGAATGTCCTTTTAATAATCAATATAATTTCCAAATAAGCCCAAAGCCCACTTATCATGCTGATCCATAACTTTCTATTTATTATTCTCCCTTGTGAGAAGTCTTTCTCTTATCAGGGATACTAATGTAAAATAACCTCTGCTCACTCAGATTGAAAACCTCCATTGAGTCATGATTATTTTACCATGGAAACTCTAAATCCTTAGGAGGGTTTAGAGGACTCATTAAGATCTATTCTCCAAGAATCTCTCTCTCCACATGTATCTACCACTTGGACTCCTCACAGTTATTCTAAAACTTCTTCAATTTTGTGGATCTCTGTCCTATATACATTTTTTAGGAGACTGAGATAGAAGGATCACAGGTTCAAAGCCAGCCTCAGCAAGTTGGTGAGGCTTTCAGCAACCTAGCAAGACCATATTTTCAAATAATGAATAAAGTCAGGTATGGTGACATATGCTTATAATTCCTTATAAACTTGGAAGGCTGAGATAGGATTGTAGATTTGTGGTCAGTCTCAGCTATTTATCGAGGCACTCCAAAGCTTAATGATCCCCTGTTTCAAAATAATAAATTAAAAATAGTTGTAGGGGTGTAGTTCAGAAGTAGAATGCCTCAGAGTTCAGTACGCAGTACCACCAAAAAGAAAGGAATAAAAAATGATGTCTACCATTTCTAGACATACCTCTGATCTGCACAATTTTTCATTGTGAATTATATATAATAACTGGGTAAAGTTGATCAAGTAGAAGTCTCAGGTACTCAGAATATGGTGGGGGGAAGTTTGACTTGTTCAATGACTTCATCAATCAATGTTGTCCTGGTTATTAGTATTAAAACCATGATAGGAGTAAGAAATTAGCTTTTGTCATGTTCAGTCATTGGAACTTAAGAATTTTTTGTTATAGCAGCTGTAGTTGCTTATCCTAATTAAATAGTGACCTAACAAGTTTATCATTCTAAAAGAACTTCAAAGAGAATGATAACCCTTTCCAGTGTGCTTTATATGAATGTACTGATGTTTTCTTATAAAACATAGAATTTCGTCCTTTAATTGTCATGCTAACTTTGCATTTTCCAAATGAATATTTTAATAGGGAAATTAACCAAAATGAGATATTAAAATGTAAGTTTTGTGATCAAATTTGTTTTGGAAACACTGGATCAAATTTAAATAAATGCATGTGACTATAAATACATTTAATTTCATACTCTTTTATCTTTAATCTGGAATTAAAGTACACAGAACTTCTTAAACCTCTTTCATCAAGAAATTCTTTTTCAAGAAATACCTATGAATGACTCTTTAAACAGGTTTCCAAGTAATTCAAGTAATTCACTATGATATTCATAATATAAGCCTTACTGCTGATGGTAATCTCTTTAGAGGCAGGATTTATATCATAATTAAATTTTTATTTATAGCATAACACATTATTAAATATAATTATTTCTTAATATGCCCATTTTCAATGGGTTTCTTTGTTTTTATACTAAATAAACAAAGATTCTTTGTCTTGCTTTCTTCCCCTCAGAAAACATCCTTTCCTCAAGGTACTGAGGATGAATGCAGATTGAATGATGTTTATTTATTAGTACCCTTTCCAAGCATGGATCTGTACCTCTAAGTAGGCTGTTTATGTTATGAAAACAATTTGTTCATGCTATTCCATAGTAGTACTCCTTATTGATATTATATATTCCTCCACACACAAAAATATGTCAAATAAGTAATGCACTAAAATGTATATAATAAAAGTGGGCATGCTGGCGCATAATTGTAATCCTAGTATTTGGGAGGCTGAGACAGGAGGATCACAGTTTCTTGGCCAGTTTCAGCTACTAAGTGAAATAGGGCTGTGGGTGCAGCTCAGAAGTACAATGCTTCTGGGTTCAATCCCTAGTACTGCAAAAAGTAAATAAACAAATACACAAAAATAAATGTGTATATATAACTACATATATTACATTCAGTATAACCTTTAATATGAAATAAAGTTTGAAATTTATAAGGCATAAAATGTATAGCACAATTCTTAGAAAACTAAAATTAATCATAGTAGGAAGAAGAAAGAAAAAGAGGAAGTGAAGGAAATACCATCAATTGTTTACCATGTACAAAGTACTATAGTTACTTTGATTGAATATAAATCTCACTTAACAGAGAAACATGCTCCCAACTCGGGTGCTAATTTATCTGGATTTATGCTATTTACATAGAAAAAAACATGAAATACCCTCCTTCTTGTCAAGTTCCAAAGCAATTGAGAAGTGGTAAAAGATGACAGATGGCTGTGAGAACATCAGCTCTAACACTGAGGCTGCACTGGAGGAAGGATTTGGGATGTGGGGGGAAAATCAGGTTTTATATTTCTTAATCGTAAATTGAGTTACCAAGGCAAAATTCTAGCTGCCCTCCCAAAAGAAACCTTTTGGAAAAAAATAATAGACTACTCACCAACTGGCTAAAGAAGAACAGTTCCATAATCACATTAATACACACAAAGGAAGCAATCAACAAAACTTAACCATGATAAGAAATTTCAGCAAAATAGGAATCAAGGGTGACATTCTAATTTGATAAAAAGCAGTTACAAAAACACTACAGCTGATACATATTTAATGGTGAGAAACAATAAGCTTTCATGTTAAGGTCAGGAAAAGGGCCACACAGTCCCCACAATTTATCATCATCATGTTAAAAAAAACTAGCTAGTGCAGTAACAAAAGAACTAGAAGTAAATTTTATACAGATTGGAATGGAAGGAATGAACAAACTGTTTTTCACAGAGAGCTTGATTCCCTATTTCAAAAATCAGAAAGAATGGACAAAACTCTCCTGAAAGTAACAGCAACAACAAATGGTCCTGGAAAAACTGGATATCCGAATCAAAAAAAAAAAAAATTAATCTAGACGAAGACTTTACATCACACACACACACACACACACACACACACACACACACACAACATATATACACATTCAAGTGGATCATAGACTTCTAAAAACTATCAAACTCATAAAAGATAATGTAGGATAACATTTAGATGTACTCAGGTACAGTGATGATTTAAGTGTCAACACAAGCCAGGCTTGGTAGTGTATACTTATAATCCCAGCATTTGGGAGGCTGAGACAGAAGGATCTAGGTTCACGACCAGCCCTTTGCAACTCAGTGAGTCCCTTTTTCAAAATAAAGAATAAAAAATAGGGGTGGGGTGCAGCTTAGAGGTAGAATTCCCTTGGGTCCTATCCCCAGTACCACAAAAAAATCAACACAAAATGTAATCCATGAATACAATTGATAAACTGAATTTTATTAAAATTAAAAACTTCTAGCCAGGTGTGGTGGCACACGCTTGTAATTCCTGCCCTGGGGAGGCTGAGACAGGAGGATTGCACAGATTCGAAGCCAGCCTCAGCTACTTAGTGAGACTCTGTTTCCAAATAAAATATAAAATAGGTCTAAAAGTATAGCTCAGAGGTAGAAAGCCTCTGGGTTCCACCCCCATAACCACCAAAAAAGCAAATAAACTTCTACTCTGCAAAATATACTGTCATGAGTTTGAGAAGACAAGATACAGACTTGAAAAAATGATTTCAAGAGATATTTCTGATAAATAACTATAATAAAAATCATATAAAGAGTTCTGAAGAGTCAATAACAAAAACATGAGCAATGTAATTACAAAATAAGTCAAAGACTTAAATAGACACTTTTTCAAAAAAGATACACAGATGGCAAAAAGGGATTTGAAAAGGTACACATAGTATGTCAGCGGGGAAGTTCAAATAAAAATGATAATGGGAATCTAGTAAACTTATTCTTGAATTAAGGCAAAAATCTAAAACACTGATGACTCTGGCAAGAAAATGAGGAAATAGGAACTCTCATTCATTCTTGATGGAAATACAAAGTGGATCTTGAATGGCAGCTTCACAGTATCTTGCAAGACTAAACATGTTTTACCAGATGATGCAGTGATTATTTACTCAAGAGTTGATAACCATGTCCACACAAAACCCTACACATGAATAACAATAGCAGCTTTAGCCATACTTGGCAAACCATGGAATCAATCAGTATGTCCTTCAGAAGGTGAATGGGTACATTTAGAAAACTGAATACTATTCAGTGCTATAAATAAGTGAGCTACCAAACCTTAAAAGAACAAGAAGAAAACTTAGGTGCATAGCATGAAGAGGCAGAGACTAATCTATAAAGGCCACATATGTATAATTCCAACTATGTGACATTTTGGAAAAGATAAAACTATGGAGATTAGAAAAAGATCAGGGGCTGGCAGAGTTCCGTGGTTAAAGAGAGATGAATAGGCAGAGCAGAGAAGTCTTATGGTGCTGTTTCTATTCTATATGATAATTTAATGGCGGTTACATGTCATGATACGTTTGTCAAAACTCATAGAAAGTAGAACATCGTGCGTGAACCTTTAATATAAATCTTGGACATAGGTGATGTGATACGTCACTTAGGCTTCTCAGTCGCAACAAATACACCATTCTGATGAGAGATACTGATAACGGGGAAGCTCTGCATGAGCAGGGTTAGAGGCTCTATGGAAACTATATTTTCTACTCAATTTTGCTGTGAACTTAAAACTGCTATAAAATATAAAGTGTATTTAAAAATAGATCACATGCCAACTGAATACTTAGTGAGTTCTAATATCCAAAGGTATAAAGTGCCAGAAAAAATATCACAGGCACCGCAACAAGGCTACATTAACAGGGAGCCCAATTTAAGAAGTTTGTGTTGTCTTTAATTATTCCCTGCAAGGTATCAAATAATATTGCACAATATCATTCCAAAACATAACAGAAAGCAAAAATAAATAAATAATAAATAAATAGAAAGAGAGAGAAAGAAATAAAGAAAGAGAAAGAAAGAAGAAAGAAAGGAGAAAGAAAAAAAGAAAGAGAAAGAAAGAGAGAAAGAAGAGGCAAAGAATTGAAGTTGGCTGCTTCGAACATGGTCCTGTATAATCCTTTCTCTTTGGTAACTGGAAAAACACTTCAAAGGTAGGGGTTGTCATTTACAGGACTGGATTTTTTTAAGATTCTAACTTCCACTCTTCCATGCTTGCTATATCAAAGCAGTGGCCCACTTAAGAAGGCTTATGTGGCAAGAAACAGTGGGTGGTTTCCAGGCAAGAGCCAACTAGAAACTGCCCTTCAGTCAAAAGCCCCAAAGGAATGCAATTTTGCACACAACCACTTAAATGAGTTTGGAAGAATATCCTTCTTTATTTGAGCCTTCATATGAAGCGGAAGCTCATGCTGGTATCCTGAGAAGTACCTGAAAAGAGACCCCACGGCAGAAGACTCAGGACAATGGTGTGCAACTCTTTACTTAAAAACACTGTGAGAACTTGAATGTGTGTTATTTGGGGTCCCAAATCTTGTGGTAATTTTTATTCAAACATAAGCATATAATAAAAGATTTTGCCATTTTTCTCAGCCAGCCCTCCACTTAATGCGAAATATGGTATTTCATTGATCTTGACTGTGCCAGTGAAGTTTAGCCAAAACATTTAGCTTGACCAAACGTGTTTAACCAAAAACTTGCATGTAGAAACTACCATACAGTTTAGTGAAAAACATTTCTTAATCAAGTACATAGTGGTCCCTAAGACCATTTGGGGGTCATAATAGATGTTTCCATATACTAATGGGTTGAATATCATTACTGTGTCATTATCATTAACTATCATTAGCCACAAATGTTTTTTAAGCACCAACTGTTACTATTAATAACTGTATGACTGTAAGTAAATGATATAATTCCAGTTTCCTCACCCTATAAATAAATATAGGATGAGGACTACCTGAGACAATACATTTAAAATTTGAATGTAAACTGCGTGTGGTGGCGCACGCTTGTAATCCCTGTGCTTGGGAGGCGGAGACAGAAGGATCGCACAGGTTCATAGTCAGCCTTGCTGGCTGAAGAGACCCTGTTTCCAAATAAATAAAAGATATAAAATAGATCTGGGAGTATAGCCCGGATGTAGAAGGGCTTCCAGGAACCCCAGTACCACCAAAAAAAAAAAAAAAATTTAATGTAATTCTCAGACTACATGAAGTATTTAGTAAGTTGTAATTCTTATTATTATTGTCAAAATGATAAAGGTATGTCAATTACCTGTTATTAAAAATTTGCACTGGTAGATAACCTAAGGTTGTAAAGCTAAGAGAGTTTTTTCATGATGCTGCACTGGTAGAATTTCTTGAACATTAATTTACTAAAAGATTATATTCCAGGCATGTATAATTAAAATACTCCACACAAGACAGGTGTGGTGGCACATGCTTGTAATCCTAGCATTTGGGAGGCTGAGACCAGAGGATCACGATTCACGGACAGCCTCAGCTACTTAGTGAGGTTCTCCGAAACTCAGTGAGACCCTGTTTCAAAATAAAGAATAAAAAAATAGATTCTCTGCTTGGCTTCCACATTGGTCATTTTGACAATTATGTGGCGTGGGGATCCTCTTCTCCGATCCTGTCTAAAGGGAGTTCTATAAGTTTCCTGGACCTGTGTATCGACCTCTTGCTCTATGTCTGGAAAATTTTCTGCTATTACTTCCTTGAAGAGATTGTTGATCCCTTTGGTTTCACTTTCTTTTCCCTCCTCTATTCCAATTATTCTTAGGTTAGCTCTCTTAAAATGGGCCCATATTTCTTCAATATCAGATTCCTGCTGTTGGATATTTTTTCCTAGATTAGAAACTATACGTTCATTTTTGGAATGATCATCCTCTAAGAGCGAGATTCTGTTCTCCATGTGTTCTAATCGGTTGTTTGTGCTTTGAATTGAGGCCTTTACTTCATTAATTGCATCCTTTATCTTTTTTTGGCTCTCTCTGAGTTCTTTTCGAAGCACCTCTATTATTTCTACAGTTATTTTCCTGATTTGATCTTCTAGAAATCTCTGATTTTCTGTTTTATCGGGTTCTGATGTTGTGGGGTTGTGAGCATTCATTGCTCCAGTATTATTCCTCTTTCCCATGATTTCAGAAGTTTGTGCCTTCTCTGGGTTCTTCCCTTGGGTCACTATGACTTCACTTAAGATGCTCTGGATCTCAAGTCAGTAGTATCTCAGACCCCACTACTCCTTTACTGGGTTGTATCACAGAGTCTCCGACCCAGAGAGTCGATAGAGGCTGCTTTAGACTATGGGGGGTGCCAGGTTGCACGTTCTCCTATGGTGTGATATCACTGCAATCAGAAAATATACATATTCTAGCTTTGTTCTTTTTCAAGATCGTTGTGGGTACTTAGAGTCCATATTCCATATTAGGATAGATTTTTTTTCTGAAAAATAAATATATAAATATATGATAGTTTCACCCAAAAAATAGAAAAAATAGATTCTCTGGTAAGAAAGAAAGCAAAAAGAAATATTGAAATGTTATCTTTAAGTCATCAAAAGCTTGGTATCAGACAAATGAAACTGTTATGTGAGATTATCATTTTTAATTTTTGATAAATTGCTATAATACTAGATGTCAATCACTAAGCCAAGCATGGGAGGGAGGGATAGGGAGAGAATGGGGTGGGGATCGGGTGGAGGCTGACTGGGCAATGTGTGCATGTATGTCTACAAAAGTATGTATCCCACTATGATGTATGAATACAGTGCACCAATTAAAAATAAAAAATTAAAAATAAAAATAAAAATAAAAAAATAGGGCAGAGGGTGTAGCTCAGAAGTGGAATGCCCCTGGGTTTCATCCCCAGTACCTCAAAAAAAAAAAAAATCCCACACAATTATCAAAAGAGTTTTCTGTGATAATTACTAAAAAGGAAAGAAAAATAAAGAGTGAAGAAAGATGATATTGCAAATTTTTAACTAATTAAATATATGTATCATCCCCACAAAATCAAGGCAAAGCACTGAAGAAATCTTTCTTTATTTGAGAACCATTCTTTCCCCAAACCCAACCAAAAAATACTGTTGAGTAGCTCAGTAAAATCATGAATAATTTTCAGTTACATATAGTACTTTGGATGCAAAATGAAAAACTTCTGTTTTCACTGGTACAGACCAAAGTAAAAATATAATTTTTGAGTTAACCATAGTGTATCATTTGTACTTATGTAGATTATTGCCTTTATTAATACCTCATTGAGCCATGATCATACATCTTTTCTAAATAAACACCTAACAAAAATTCCTGAAAATGTATTAATAAACATAGAATATTCTAGAATAATTTTGTGCTAAAATGTTGTTTATGAGAAACATATTCCTTGGGAAACATATAAAACATATAAGATTGACAGAGAAAAATCTATCTCTAGTTTATTTAAAGTTACCAACAAAATAGAAGCAATATGGGACACACCTCTCTGTGCCAAGGATTATTTAATGTGGGCTCTTACTCTCACAGATTTCTTGCAATTATTCCTGCAAGGTAGGAGTCATCTCCACCTACCTCTTATAAACTAGGGATTTGTTCCTCTGTGAATATTTTATTTACAAAAATATATTTCTGATTTATAAAAATATATTTCTGATTTATGATTCTCATCATACTTATGTTCTAAGATTTTTGTGGGATTCTCAAAATTAAAACTCTTTTTTATTCTATGTTTCACAAGACCTGGTGGCTTCTAATGCAGTGAAAAATAAAGAAGGCCACATTTTAGCCAAGAGTAAATTTTCCCAAAGAATTATTCCAAACTGACCCCAATATTTATGATAAAACCAAACAATAAAATAGCAGGACTCTAAGATTCAATTATTAGAGGGTTTATCTAAATTTCAATGTTAATTTTCTTGCTGTTCTATGGAAGAATTATGATCTGCCTTTCAGACGATCAGAGAAAGAAAAAGCTACTTGAACATTGTAACTATTTTTTCATTTTTTATCTTTTGGAGTCTGAATTTTATTTATGGTTCAAGTAAAAATTGTACCAAGTCACCACAATACTTTGAAATAATTTCTGAGCAACAATAAACATGGAGAAGGTTCAAGAAGGACACAGTTTTCAACCCTGTTTCTTTTGCTACAGTAGCCATGGCCAAGAGTACAGTGATGGAATTCATTCAAGAATCCCTCTGGCCTGAAGGTCCACGTTAGAAAGCACACTGGACAGAAACCCTGTAAATGCATGCAGTACGGAAAAGCCTTCAGCACAACCTCATAATGCACAAGTGAATACATAAATAAAGGCCTAGGAGAAAGCTTATGTTGTCCTTCATGCCTCATCCTAGAACTCACACTGAAAAAAAAAAAAACATTTTAAACACTCTAGAACAGGCATCAAGGCACAACTCTTGATTTCTGTTATTCTGGAACAACCCTTTTAGGATATTTTTTATCAGTGTTTCATCTTTAAAATGCCATAACTCATTAATTTGTAAGCATTAATGATCATATTTCATCAAACTCCTCTTGAATCACATTTAAAAATGGAAGAGAAAATTCATAATTGGAATAGATATACTCAGTAGCAGGTAGAGAGCACACATTAGTTACCCAACCTACAGAGTAAGAACAATTATGGTGAAAAAAGACAAATGGATATCACTAGAACTGCCTCTGACCCAAGAAATAAAGAAGTAATATTGCATTCCTGGAAGGGCTTTAGAGATTAGTGCCTCTATTGTGAATTTAAATTGTGCAAGGATGATTATTTCCATCATAAGTCGGGTGCTATGTGACTAACTGAGGCATAAAGCTGTATGTACACAGTGGCACTCTATTGCCAAAATGAAGTGGTATGTATGTGATCAGTCTAGAGCAAATCCTACAGTGAAAAGTAAGTTAAAGGAAATAGCGGACCAAAGGCCCATGGCCGCCTTTCTTGCTACAGTGCATTCTCTCTCAGCTTTCACCTCTGGCCTTATGAGGAGTACACTACCATTTATTGATAGAGAAAGAAGAGAGTCAAACATGATTTACAGAAGCCTTTGCATATTATGCAGATCCTGCCAAAAGTGGACAGCTGCAGCTCTGTAAGCCTTTTCCTAGACATCCTGGAAGAACATTTGTCTCAGTCAAAAGTCTCACTGCTGTGACCCCATAAGCCTGACCACACACAACTTATAGGAAGGAAGATTTATTTGTTCAGTTTTTGGAGATTTCAAGGTCCAGTCTGTGACAGGTCTAGTCTGTGGAGCTCAAGGATGGAAGCTAGAAATAGAGAGGGAGGGAGAGCACAACGCTCCACTCTCACCTCGTGGAAGATGGGAAAGAGACAACTAGGGAGACAACTTACATAGTCTCCAAAGGCAGACCCTCAGGGATTCCCCCTTAGCAACCAAGCCTTCTAAAATTGGTGCTTGGTTTCTCTGAGGACTAGCGGAACATTCTAAATCCAAACCATTACAGCCAGTGATGATGGGAAATCTTCCTAATGGGAAGAATATTGATCAGTGCACCTAGGTATTTGTTTGGAAAGAAAAAATAGACTTACAATTATGTATCATTTCTGGGTTAAAGCTGATGGTTTGGCTGGATGGCCAGAGACTTGGAAAGATTATGATTGGGAAGTTGGTGATAAGGAAATCTGAGAAAGCTGTATCTGAGTAAATCTCTCTAAACGGGCAAAACTGTGAAGAAATTTGTGAAACATATGAATGCTCATTAAAGAGTGAGCTCAGCAGAGGAAGACTTTAACAAGCAAGTTTATAAGAAGACTCATTCCGTAGCTAGCAGCAGCCTCTTTCCTTTACTGACTCTGATATTGTCCAATAAGCTCATGAACAAAGTAACTATGGTAACAGAGATGGAGGTCATGCATGGTCTCAGCAACAGGGATTTCAAATCACCAAGGACAACAGGCTATAGTTACTCTGAGTGACCATTTTTCCAGCAGAAGAAACCAAAAGTGAAAACCCGAAATTGTATAATTCCTTAGGATGATCAGCCAGCTACCTGATGACAGGTTGATTACATGGAAGCTCTTCTATCAAGCCATAGGTGGTGTTTTGTTCTTACCAGAATAGGAAGTTACTCTGAATATGAATTAGCCTTCCCTGCATGCCATCAGATTTCTGCCAAAATGACCATCAATAGATTTATATCTATTATAGAATGTCTAATTCAAAGCTATTATATCATGTTCTATATATCACATATATATATATATTAGATATCACATATCTAATTCAAACCTATTATATTATACTTCTTTATCAGGCACACACAGGAGTGCTTCTGATAAAGAAATACATGTCACAGTGATAGAAGTCCTGTGATAGATTCACAGTATTTCCATGTTTCCTGCCATCCTTGATGAATGGCCTTTTAAAGACTCAGTTGCTGGGAAACAGGCTGTACCCTGCTCAGAGTTACTCTATATTGTACTGAACAACAATTTCAAAACTGAAGCTAGCCCTGAGCTACACCATTTTATAAAGCAGACGTTCTCCCTGAGCTGCTCCACTTTGAGTACAAGCACTAAGTAAGAATGACTTCTTAACTTACATGAACAAATAGATAACCACCAGATGCTGGACAGGTAGAGCTTATGGAAAAGAATAATCCTATCTGCATGGCATGAAATGATGTGTAAAATTAATCACACTGATGAAAATTGACACCTGTGAACTAATCCAATTAAGTTAGAAGCACTTGGATACATGGCCATATCAAACCCATTTTGGGGGGAAAAGACCAACTAGCTTTTTAGACACACTGGATCAGCAAATGATGCAACTCCCTCAACTGAAACTCATAAAAGGAAGAGCATCTACAGTGGTACAATGGCACACATACGCCTGCAGTCTCTTCAGAACATCCAGTAATGTGCCAGAGGCTAATAGATGACAACTCTTAACTCTGCCCCCAGGGCTTCAAGAGTCCCCAGGGCCCCACCTTACTCAGTCTCTCTATTTTACATGCCCCACTTTGAATACATCTGCTATTTGCATCTTTACTTCAAACAGTTCCATGCCCTGAACAAATATGTATTTGGAACAAGTCCTTTAGCTGGTTTATGTTTCCAGTTTTTATCTGAAATCTGCAGTGATCCCTTTGCATTTCTGTCTGCTTTCCGCTTTTGTACTTTGTGTGAACTTTTGAAACCTGTGGCTTTCTTAACCTATTCTTAGCCATTCTGTTATTTATATATCATCCTGTAGAATGTGATCTGTGACCCGAGTGTAATGGGTATTAGTAATTAATGCTAGAATAAAAAACACTTGTGATTGCTCAACTCATGGCTACCAAATGATACACAAGTACTCAGATTACAAATCATGAAAGTTATGTAGCTTATGTAGCTTATGGATTTGTGATTCAATAACTTTAGACACTATGGAAAGAAAAAAAATACATCCTGTCTATGTCTTTGGCACAGCTCACTCACAACACAGTTACAGCACAGGTTTGGTGTCAATACTTTGCAGGGCTGAGGCAGAGTTGTTGCTCTGATTTGAACGCTTATCTCGTTCGACACTCGAGTTAATTTTATTTAACATTATGATGTCATTAACAAATGAAACTTTTAAGAAGTATCATTAAGACTTTATAACTAAGAATGGACTAATGGCATTTTTTTGGATGTGGGTTTGGCCCTTCTTATTTGCATACATCCTTTCTCTCTCCCCCTTTCTCTCCCTCCCTCCCTCTTCTTCTTGTCCTTCTGCCTTCTGCTGTGAAATAAAACAGAAAAGAAGGCTCTTTGCAGATACTGGACCCTTGATCTTAGACTTCCTAGCCTCTAGGAAGTATGCTTTTGTCACTTCTGACACTTATGTTGAAATTAATTCATTATGATGGTATTATAAGGTAAAACCTTTAAGGGATGTTTTGGTCATAAAAACTTTGCTTTCATAAATTGACCAATGTCATTTTCTCCAAAAAATATGAGTTCTTAGCTGAAGGAATAAGCTTATCTCCTCCTCTTGTTCACTCTTGCTCTCTCTATGTCTTCTCTTCTACTATGAGATTATATCACTAGAAGGCCCTTATGAGATATCAGCTGCTGGAACTTGGATTTTTCATCCTCCAGAATTCTAAGAAATAAATTTCTGTTCTTTACAAATTATCAAGTCTCAGATATCCTGTTATAGCAGCTTCATGACTTTAGATTGCAGATCTTGGAAACCCTCAGCTTCCACAAGCAAGGTTCTCTCTTCCTATGCAATATATACATTATGTACATAAATAGATAAAGATAAAGACATAAAGAATATATATAAATATATATGATCTACTTGTGACACCTGCCAAAATCACTAGAATTCATCTTTTTATCCACATCTTACTTAAATATTACTATTTTAGCATTTTCTCATATCTTTTTAGAATATATATTCCTTGAAAAGTAAAAAGAGGTATTCCTTGCAATAGACCTTTCCTAAGAGCAGAACTATTGTATCTACAAAGTACAGCATGAGGTTGTTCATATAGTGAGTTCCAAATAGTTAACAGTTGAATGAGTTAATATCCTTAACTTATCCTCACACAATAATTATTTATGAGGTTGGACATTCAGGGCAGTTCACTGTTTTAAAGCTTACTTTTGTGTCTTCTGCACAGTACTCTGAAAATGACTAATTTTTAAGTATGTCTATTAAATATACAACTTAAAGAATTATGGAAGATTTTAACTGGTAACCTGACTTTTTCTAAATAGGAGGTAAGGTAAACTTCCGCTTAAATTACCTTGATGGTTCTAATACCACTTCTGACATAACTGCAACATTACAGGTTGATAAATTTTATTTCCAGACTTTATGGTAGCATAAAGGAGCTATGTACACAAGTGAATTATGGCATTAGTTTGTTGGCTGTGTATAACAGGATTCATATGACCTGTCATGGAAAAGGGTCTGCTATTTGGGGCTACTGATGGACTTTGGAAGGGGCATAGTCCCTCCTCAGGGCTTCTAGAATAAATGGCAGGTAGGTAGACAACTAAGCTAATTGGTAGTGAGTCAGGTGCAGGTCCTGAATTGATTGAAGCAATTATAATAAAACAGCTCAAAGGAGAGTAATCTAGAAAAACTCAGGCTGCTCCTCAGGCCAGTTTTTCAAGATGTCAAATATACCTTTAACTCAGTGTGCATTCACACACACACACACACACACACACACACACACACACACACACATGCACACGCACACGCATGCATGCACTCACTCATGCACATGCATTGTAATTATACATCATAATGAAGTTCAGGGTGATAGGCTCATACAGTAACATAGCATTGGGGGAGATTCCCCAGGCTTCTCCCCTACCTCCTCCCCTTATATGATATTGAGATTGGCACTGATAATGTCCTACAGGTACTCGATATATGAGCATCATTTCAATTGTTTCCTTTACTGTCTCCTTTCCCCTCACCCCTCCATTGTTCCACTGCAGTTTCTCCACCTTTACCTGGAGTCCTTCTTATATCTCAATTTCTCCCTAACTTCCACATGTGAGGGAAAAGATATGCGTCTTCACCTTCTGTGACTGGATAATCTCACATAGCCTAATATTTTCTAGATCCATTCATATTCCTGCATGTCATAATTTTGTTCTTCTTTATGACTGAATAAAATTCCATAGTGTACATGTCCCACAATTTTGTAATCGACTCATCTTGATAGACCTCTAGACTGCTTCCATAATTTGGGTATTGTTAATTGTGCTGCTATAAACATGGCTATGCATTATCATCATGATAGTCTAACTCCAATCTCTTTAGAAAGATATCTAGGTGCAGTATTGCTGGATTGTATGGTGGTTCCATGGAGATCAGTGTGGAGGTTATTCAGTGGGCATTCCAATCAAACAAAATTTAAATAAATTTAAAGAAGGTATTTGAGTAAACAAAGTAGATTACTTTAGGACTGCTATGGCAAAATAACAAAAAACTGAACTAAAATAACAATAAAATAAATAAATAAATAAAACAGAAACTTATTATCTCATACTTCTGAATGCTAGAAGTCCAAAATCAAGGTGTTGGTGGTACTATTTTCTCTCTGAAGGTGTTCTCTCTGAAGAATCTGGTTTTCTCCTGTGTGTTTCTCTGTGTCCATAATTCCCTCTTTATAGACACAGCTTGATTAACAAGTTGCAGTTGGAGAAAGGACCCACCCCACTTTAGTGTGACTTTATCCTCATTAATTACATCTGTAGCAACTCTCCTCCTAAATTAGGCATATTCTGAGATTGTAGGAGGTAGGGCTTCAAGACTGAGGTAATGGTGTTAGTTTTTCACTATTTTTAGGAAAGCACACAATTCAATCCCTAACAGAGTAATAGAATCAACAAAAGAATGGCGCCGACCAACAATATTTGGGCAAAGGGCCATGGTAATTCAAGGGTCTCTATTTTCATGCACCGACAGCTTCACATACATGTAGGTTGAACTGATTTGAAAGCTGAGGATAGTTTTTAGTGCAAGGTGCTTTGAAGGCTTAGTCTCTCCCTTCACTCCAGTGACAGCCTGCTGAGCTGAACTAGGGAATCCGGGCCAACCAAGCCAAATGTAAAAGTGCAGGCACAGAGTCAAGTTTTGAGCTTATCACCTGGACAATTTGACTGACATTAAAGAGCTGGGTTTGATGGATGCCAAAGTGCAGTGGGCAAATGAGCCAGCTCCATCAAACAGCCTGATGTGTTTTGGAGGAAAGACATCATTCAATTACTCTTCCTCACTACAGCTCTGATTTTCAGGCAGCCCAACACTGTACATTTTCAACTCTTTGAAGTAAAGCACTTAGTGAGAAATTGCATGTTATTTCAAACTGAAAGAGACAAGTACTGCTTTCCAACCTGTCTTGAATCAACGTGGCTATTTTCCAATATTAATAAAAAGTTCTGTTTCTTTAAAAATAACTTTCAACCCCATTCTCTGTCCCTAGTTCCAAAGGTTTGATGACAAACTTGGCATACTCAGTTTTATAGATCCAAATCAATGTTGAAAACAAAAGAAAGCTCAGTGCCCTATAGTAACACAAGAACATGATTATTTTTGGACCAAAACCACTTAACACAAGCACAGCTGTGGAGGTCTTGTCCTATTTCCAGAAGATTTTCTTTTTATTCCAGAGTATCCAAAAATCAGAAATGAAGCTCAGACAGCATTATTAATATGTCATAAAATTATGTCACACTTGTTTTTCAAAGATAGTAAATCCACCAACACTAGGAAAATTAAATAAATATTTGAAGTTTGAAGTTAATACATAGGAGAGAGCCAGGAAAAATGAAAATTTCAAAATTTCCCTATCCATTAGAGCTAATTATATATTCACCACTGCAATTCAATGTCTCAATGATGAAATTTCCATCTAAGTTGATGTTACAGATATGTATACAGTTCTATGTGATCAACCACATGGTGGAATGGAATGCAGCCATAATGAATTTTTGGATACACATCATATGATTATGTCATTTTATAGGTACCCTGTTTAACTTAGGGCAACATTTGGAAAGGCCTGAAGAAGCTACTCTTTGGAGCTGGACTTGGTGCTGCATGCCTGTAATCTTAGTACTTGGGAGGCTGAGGCAGGAGGATTGCAGATTTGAGATCTGCCTTAGCAACCTAGCAAGACCTAAGCAACTTAATGAGGCCCTGTTTCAAAACAAAATAAACAAACAAATAAATAAATAAAGTAGATCTGAGGGTATAGCTTAGAGATAGAATGCACCTGAGTTCAATCTCCAGTTCCAAAAATAAAATTTCTCTCTTTGGTCAATTCTTCATATTCCTTTCTAAACTCCACTCATCTCCAACTCTCAAACCTTCTTCTAGTATTCCTTTGCACCCACACTCCTCCCTATATATTATGGTGGGTCTTCCTCAAGAGGTTGTATTTGTCTCCATTCAAAGACTCACCATTCCATTAAAAAAATTTTTTTAATGTGTCAGGTACTTCTTTTATGTGTTTTTCTATGATCATCCATGTTCTACCTTGTATCATTATCATTATTATTATATATTAAAACTTGGAGTTTATCAAAATATCTCCCTCACCAATTGCATGCCTCATTGATAGCAAAATGAAAGAACTTTGCATGTTATCTGGTCAATAGATATTTAATAAAGAATTGTAGATAACTGGGCATGGCATGCATGCTTGTAATCCCAGTACTTGCTGAAACAGGTGGATCTCAGGTTCTTGGCCAACCTCAGCTACTTAGTGAGGCCCTCTGCAACTTAGTGAGGCCCTGTTTCAAAAATAAAGAATTAAAGAAAAGGGCTGGGGGATGTAGCTCCAAGGTAGAATGCCCCTGGGTTTAATCCCCAGTACCACACACACACACACACACACACACACACACACACACACACAATTGTTGAATGAATAAAGTGAAAGTTAGCATAAGTCTTGGATTGATCATATTTCACATATGATATAATTAAATGTGGTTGCAAAACAATGATTAAAATAATTTAACCATATATTAAGAAAAATCGTGTTCATTGTAATTCTATTACAATAGAAAGGAGTGTGTTCATTCGATTTGTGATTCTCTAGGAAATTTTTCTCAGTTATGGACACCATATTATTTAGATTTGTTTGCATCCTGCTGTATAAATAGTTTTATTTGTCACAGGAACTACAGCAGATACTCGTTATCCTATAACCTTTGAACATCTTCATTTATGGTTAGAAATGTATGAACATATTATGCATCTCAAAATTCTTCTGATGACTTAAAAAAAAAAGTGAACTGACTTAGCAGGCCAGGGGCTGTAGTCATCCAGATAATCTCTCTGAAAACAAGAGCTCAACTGCCAGCTTATTTGTATTTACAATGCCAAAAAAATGGATCTGAATATTATTTCTTGAAAATTAATGGTGTATCATGTAATTGACCCAATGTCATTATTTTGCAAGTATTGGCACAGTTGTTTTATGGAAGAAGTCAGCAAATACTTTCCAAAAATATACAGATAGTAAATGTTTAAGGTTTACTCTGCTTTTATAGTAGAGAAGTAGTCAGAAACACTATGTGGGCAAAGGAGTATGGTCATGTCTAAACAAAACTTTATTTGCAAAATTCTTTTGTGGACCAGATTTCACCCATAGGTCATTAGTTTTTCAACTCCAGTTCTAGGGGGGAAAAAACAAGTTTTGATTTGTTTTAATTTATTTTATCCTTTCCTATGTGGCCATCAAATCAGTAGAACATCTACTGTCATCACTGGGAAGTTTCTAATCTGGATTAACCCTATTAATGGGTTCCTTAAAACTCTTCTCAATTCAGAAGTTTGATGAGAGCAATATATTTATCTAGCATGTACAGACTATTAGAAATGTTAGTCTCCTATGATGTTTACTGGAATTTCCCTAGTTCTTTCTTTCTAAATATTTTCCCAATACAATTACTATATGTGACTCATAGTTAAAATTCACATCTTGAAAGAAACCTTCCCTTGAAGCCCCTGTGGCCTCTTCCTTTCCATGACAGCTACTGTTACTCCTTTATATCCCTTATTATAACTATTAAGCAACTTAAAGCAATTATTACACAATGAAATTTATAGCCAGACTGCCTAGGCTCTGAATCTTTTAGCTCTGTGATCTTTGACAAATTGTCAATCTCTCTCTTTGTCTTCTGGACAAAGCAAATAATTACTGCTGAAGAAATCCCATTAGTAAACACTAACTTTGCAACATGTTGACTGGATATTTATGCTGATTAAAAATAAATGTATGAGTGCCCAATATTTGGTGGATGCTTTGTAGAAAATATTTTTTGAAAGGAGAATCAATAAAAGAACACTTTTAAAGAGTTCTTTAAATCCCACTAGATCATAAAGCATGACCTCTATATGTTGTCAAATATATTTTTCTAGCATTTTGTGGAGGATTTTTTTCATCTGTGTTCATCAGGAGTTGGGGCCTGTATTTTTATTTTCTTGTCGAGTTAAAAGCTGTCTTTGGTCTAAAGGTAATACTGCCCTTAAATATTTGTTTGGATTTTTTTTCAATATTTTTAAAGAATTTTAAAAGTATTGGCATGATTTAAATGATGAGTAGAATTTACTCTTGAAACCATATGGTCCTGAGCTTTCCTCTGTTCTAAGATTTTGATTAATGATTAATCTATTCATTATTGGGTTGTTCTAATTTTTTATTTTTTCATAAATCATTTTTGGTAGGTTGTTTCTTAGTTTGTCCT